>NC_092566.1:16285000-16585000 GCF_037975245.1 Apostichopus japonicus
GGTGTAACAGTCCCCGTTACTCATATGGTATAAACATAGTATTAATACTTCCGTGGGTTTATTTAAGCGATACATTCCCATAGCCAGGGATTCTGTGTTGTCGGACACGGGGGTTGTGGGGGGGGGGGGACAACAATTGAAGGAGGGGGCACTGTAACTTGCGACGTTTGCGATACATGGTGTTGCCAAAGTTTGGGGGGGGGGGGCGGGGAGGAGAGCGTTCAAATTAGTCTGTATTGGGAAATCCTATACACATATCGCTACTTATACAAATATATGCATTAAGCTGTACAATTTTATTTTTGCCAGCTATGGATAGCTATAAACAGATACAAAGGCTTACTTGACTTTTTTATCATTGCAGGAGGGGAAGGGGGAGAGGAGAGGTATATAACCAGAGTTAATATGCGATAGGGGAGCTCTTACACAACGTGAAGGGCATGAGGGCGGATATCAAGTCCTCCCCCACTCCCTCCCCTGCCCTGCCCAGACCAACAAATGTATATATTTTTACGAGTCAGAGTTTCTATATACCCCCACCACACCCCACTGAATGGAATCCCAACCCACTTCTATATAATCCCTCAATCCACTCTTCAGATTATTTTATTTGACTGTGGAGCCATAGACGAATCCTGCCTTCCCACCCTCACTCCCTTCCCGTCACACAGCATCTGACGTTGTAATCAGTATCTATATTCATTTAAAAACCTCGGTAGCCTAAAATACATTGTGATGTAGTCTTTTACAAGGTAATTTCCGTCGGTGTTTACAATTTCAGAAGTCTATTGTACGAATCTACTGGCACACCATACCGTGAAGTCAATCTTTCCTTGGTAATCATTTTCTTCAATTGATACGCTTTGTATTTATTGACGAGCCTAGACGTATAACAACGCGATCAAAGTAGTGTATTGTATTGACTGGCCTTCTCATCACCACTGAACTCAATATAAAGTCTAAAGATACAAGTAATGCATGTATGTTCTATGCAGAGGGTTAGCTGTTCTAAAGTATACCACCCGTACAATGAATTGAATCTATTGTATTCATATGCTGACTAAGAGAGTTGACTTTTTATCTTTGATGTTATGAATGAACTATAATACAACTCGGTTTACAATAATTCGTTAGGAATAGCCTTAACAAAACCCCTCGGTTCTAATTTTCGAATAAAAAAAGGCACCATGCAGTGAGGGGAAAGAAAATCGTCATGCTAAGGTCGTTCCAGTGTATATGTATTTAGTTGCCACAGTGCCCTTGTTTGGTTGCACATTTCAGTGCTAACCTTAACAAATATTGTAAGTTATTTTCCCATAATAAGGTTTCAAATTGGTGGGACTAAGACAGTCGAATTCCAACTCTTTCTCACCTATTGAACTTTCTTTTCTTGGTTAGGCTCCAGTTAAATCGAGTTGCACTCAAATTGTATAAGAATTTACTGGTACAGTATGTACAATACAAGACCAACCTATACATATGATGACATAGAATAGATGTGAAAGCAGCATTTTGCGTCCTTTTCTATGATTTTTCTCAACCTCACTGACTCCACTATGCCATAACGACATACATAACTAGCTTTTCTATTTATATTTTACTTCAAATGGTGGCATAAAAGTCGAAAAAATTGCAACTTTCAACTTTGTTGTTCTCCAAGATATTTTCCGTTGGGAACCCAATAAACCTCGCCCATCATATGAATATTTAAACACTACGAACGTCATTGACAAATACGTAATATAACACAACGCTTGATTTGTGTACAGTCTATATGGCAGTTGTACCAAGAAGTTGCATAACAACTCCTTGGTTGTACCAACGCAAAGTCTTGAATCTATTTTTAGCAACGGCTCATAACTAAACCTGCATCTCTGATTGGTTGAATTCAAACTAGTGGGTTTGGGAACTGAATGCGATTAAATTTGTATGTGGAATACTCGCCAATTAACGATTTTGGCAGGGAAAAACTTGGCTAATATCTTAATTTGCTGTTTTTTTATTTGATGTGTATGTAAAAAACTCGATGGATATGTCAAAAAAGTAGAAAACGGCGACCAAACGAAAAATGCTCATGAATAAACATGCTATTCACTGATTGGTGGAATTCAAACTAGTGGATTTGGAGATATGAAAACTTTGTCGAGGACACTTTTACTCGTTATCGATATAAATCGTTAATTACTCGCTAATTAACGCTCTTGGCAGGGTGAAACTTGGATGGTATCTTAGTTTGCTGTTTTATGATTGATACATCTAAAAAAAATCGATGCACATGTTAAAAAGGTGGAAAAAAGCGACCCAACGCAAAATGCTGCTTTAAGACCCGTTCTGCATACTTTCCTTTTGTTCACCAACTCTTTTTTATTGTAGTGCGCGTGCGCGCTAAAATATTGGCATTACTGGCCAAGCGAACGATACCCACATAACTGGAAGTTGAAACTGAAAGTTTCATGTAGTCTCTGTATATTTGCAGTTTCAGAGGCTAGCTGCGTAGCCAACTTTTTCTGAGCATTTCATGGCGCTCACAAGCGCCCTCACTTTGTACGTACCTACATGACTATACTCCCTGGTGTGTTATCCGCCCCCCCCCCCCAATAACACCATAAACAACCGAAAGGTCTTCCTAATACTGTAATCACTCCACGCGCACTACAAAACTGCGTATTTGCAGGCAAATACAGTTCAAGTTTCCATTGCTGTTTCGATCGAAACCGCAATGGAAACTAGCAAATAGAGTATCTTCACAATCTGGAAGTAAATTAGTCAAATGAAAATTGCGAAATGCTTAAAGGTATAGAGTTAATTACTTGTTGTATATTCTAGAGTAATGCCGCTTAGATCGATGTTGGGGTCTTGAGGTCAATACGAAAAGAAGGAGGGACACTTTTGAAGGAAAACATGAGACGGCGTTAGCTTTAGGCTATCCATATATCTGTCAGCTGTAGTCGGGCTTAGACTTGCTCAAGTTCGCATTCTCAGACGTGTAGGATCCATGACATCTTCCAGATCGCTCTGTTGAGGTATTTCTCTATTCATAATCATCACCTTGTCTTTTGCTATTATTTTATTATGATTATAATCGAGGTTTGATTTGAAATTCGCCCAAACGTCAACATATGTCTTCGAACCTTTATGAACCAGCAATTACCTTGACCGTATCTAGAGTGGGTGACTAAACTGACCCAATTCTTTCCACTGTATATATATATATAGATGACGGAACTCCAGCTTTCGAAAAGAGACACCTGAGTATATATAAGTTTATTACAGGTGTGCCCTAGACATTCTTGTGAAATAACACCGTTACGTCTGTGGTCTATCCAGGCTTTCGAATTTAAATTGGATTATTGAATATTGTGAAATCTTAGACACCGTATGGTTGGGTATAGGAATGCGTTCAACTTGTACTAGTGAAACTATGAAGTATATACCTTGATGCTGAAACTCAACATGCGTGACAAGTCGTTTTGCACGCTATATTGTGATAACTTCAATCCTATAATATATTCTTGTATACGGCCCTGTGAGGTTGAAAGCATGATAGTTGTATTTCGAATCTAACTTGTAACTGACTAAAATATGGTGATGGCGGTTGGGTGGTGGTGATAGGATTCCACTGCACAGCAAAATGGGGGAGGGGGTACCCTTCCCCAGTTTGTCCACTGTAAATGAAGGGGAGGGGTGTGGTGAGGGGTAACTAGTGAGTCTTGTCTATAGATTCAGTTAAGCATGTCTGTTATAGGTTCACGTGGTGAATCAAAGGGGGTAACTCTTGGCGTTAAAATAAACCACAGGCGACCGATTACCATTCTCGGTAGATTTCTATCGCATTCTTTTATAACTATAGCAAATCCCTGGAACGACAACATTGTAATCAGTTGGCAATCGAGAAGTACTTGTTGGATTGAGCCAGCCGAAATCCTCTAAGGACTCAACCAGTAGTGATTATAGGTCATGTCGCGGTAATGTTTCTATATGCATATGCGTGACAAGAACAAAAATATATGCCTTACTTATAGGGTCATACCAGAGCAATACACCTTTCTCTCTAAATACTCTACAATGACTAATATAAGGAATTGGTAATTTCCCTTCGTTTACTATATCGGTTTATATATAGTTTATTCCATCAGGAGTTCAGTGTCGCCTGATGTTTATGTATGACGGTCATTTGTACAGACTTATAAAACATGATTCTATCAGTATAGGGTATATTTAGTTTTTACCCACTTCTGTATTTTTGATAAATGATCCTATTTATAATAAGTCAAACTTACCGAACTAGTCAGTCTAGCGCATGCAGAAACTCTATAATGTTAACTTTGCGAGGGAACACACACACACACCCACACGCTTACACGCATACAAATAAAATGCATAAGAATTTGTTATGGCCGCAAGTAACATGTTCACAATGTATTACGATTATTGTTTTTTATCAAGGAAAATGGCGTTGGGTGTCATCAGGGGGATCGGGGGGGGGTGGGGGATACTCTATTGTTCTGCAGGAATTGAAAGTACCTTATTAAGCAACGGATTATCATTAACATTTAGGCCTAGACTGAGGCGCTGTCGTCATTATCGATTTAGCATTTTAGATATTCAGTATATTGTAAAATGAATATGTTGCAAAAACAAAACACATTATCGAATGTGCATTATTATGTAGCTTTATCGATCTAAAATTGTGGATATATTTTACAGCGAATATTTTAATAAACGGAAATGTTTCTTTTTGGACTGTGACTGTGACACATGAACAGGGATGAAAACTTGATTGAACGACTGTGCCAAGGTTAGCACGGAGGGTAAAGGTCACAATCGACTATCAGACTAGCCATTTCATCACTCCGACAACCTCCATATATGGTATTATTATTATTCAGTATAGATAAAAAACTAAGGAAATTGATGGGAGATGAATGATTTCTTGAGGGACCTGCCTTTCAAGACCATATCTATTTTGAAGTAGTCAGTGTTTACTCTATATGACCTTTGACCTTTCATAACTTATCAATCTATCAACTACATTGATCATACTGTAACAATTTGCGGCAACTTATCTTTAATATATCTTTCTTTCTTTATGGTTCATTTTAGATTCGGTGCAAGAGTTTCGTCTCTTTCAATGATCGAATATAATTTCAATCTTTTCGTCTGTCGATGACTGCCCCAAATAGGGCCTATATGAGAATTTGACAGCAATGAGGTCACGGGCCATTTGATTACGTCGGCCGCTCAAATGCCTATAAACTACCTTTGAGACATGAACCAAGGGGCACGCACGTGTCCTATTTCACATGTCAGTGATAATAAGGCAGTGGCTCGTGTTTAACCTTTATAAATTCATCACCTTTTCACATATGCTCTTACACCCTAACCCCCCCCCCACCACCCCTACCCAAAATGAGACAAAAACGAGGGTTTTAATGAAAACAGTAATGTCCAGCGGCGTATGTAACGCAACGAGAGGTGGAGACGTGCGTGTTAGTCGCCACATTGAAAAAGCCAGATTGGTATAATCTTGGTATTATGATACTAGATAAATAAGTACAATTTGCCACTTCAAAGTCGCCAAATTATCTAAGATTCTATGCTACTCGGTGGTACCTTTGGCAAACTTGCTGTAAACCCGTGTGATTATCATTTACCCGTGCGTTGGATATACACGTTGCGTCATTTGGATCGAGCCATTATTTAGTCGCAGCTGAAACTACATTGGGACACTTCTCATTTTAACGAACACATCTAAACGCATATAGCCGTAGCCGGGTGGGGAGTGGGACAGGTGGGTGGGGGGGGGGTTTGGGGAGGGGCAGAGGGGAGGCGGGAAGTCCCCAGATATTTTTCAGACATTACGCTTGAACAATATAAATGCATTTAAAATGATGTAAATGATAGAACCATGATGCTGCCCCCCACCTCCAAATTCTCAAAGACACCCTCCTTTGCACTTGCCCTTACACGTTGACCTAGGACAAACGAAAGCCAACTTAAGAAAGCACGAACTTGTCGGAGTGGATCGCTGAGGCGAGAAGTTAAAATTCTCAAAATTTTCCAAATGCGACGTTTGTGACCTTAACCAACGTGAGAAAAGAAAAACGAAGGAATACCAACACCCTTATAAATCTACAATTGTGTTTTACAGACTCTAAGGACGTTAAAACGAAAGAAAGGAATTACATCGCTCAGGCTAGCGATAGGCTATTATACGGTATCGTGTAAATTACTTTAGAATATGAAGGCATGCGTAACAGGCTCGCGTATGCGATTTCGCGTCGTGTGGGGGTTTAGTGATATTTTACTAGTGTGATATGATGTGGCATCAATGGTTAAAAGACAGCCGAAAACAGTCACGGGAATCTGTAGTGACCAAAACAATAGCAAAGGACAGTCCGTACTTCCCAACGGAGCTCTTGACTGGGATAATATGAATATGTATGACCGATATAAGTTTTTCCTTTTATTCCTGAGAGAAAGTTAAAGTTTAGCGCTTCAATTTTTCATCTACCCTATAACAAAAAACATAATATAATAAAGAAATAACAGCTACCTTTTGGGTTATCATTTATTTCAGTCATATAGTGAAAAGTGAGAATAATATATTTACAGGGCATCTAACACCTCGAGCACCCTCTGTCTCTCGGATATCAATCGTATTGGTATCACTTGTCCTTCTAGCAACACTTGTCTCTCGGGCATCACGTGTCCCTCGGGTATCACGTGTCCCTTGAGCATCACGTGTCCCTCGGGTATCACGTATCCCTCGTTTCTCATTTGTCCATCGGTATCACTTGATTTTCCAGCACCACTCGTCTCTCAGGTATCACTAGACCCACGGGCATCACGTGTCCCTGGGGCATCCCTAGTCTCACGGGCATCGCGTGCCCCTCGGGCATCACGTGCTCTTTGGGTATCACTTTCCCCGGGTATCACCTAGGCTATCCCTCGTTTTCACTTGTCCATCGGTATCACTTGATTTTCCAGCACCACTTGTCTAATTATTTTGGACATGCTTATATTGTTTTGGACATTCTTGATACATATGGCATTCCGTACTCGGTATAATATGTCCCTCGGTATCACTTGTCCCTCAGGCATCGCACATCCCTCGATCATCACTTTTACATCGAACGTCAATTATTCCTCGTGCATCCCAGTGATGACATATGGTGAGGTCACAATACTAAACATTGCTCATGACGACGATTTTCGAGGAAAATATTTGGCGTGGTGTTAAGTCTCTTTTCAAAGTATTCGAGTTTGACCTCGAAGAGACAGTTCATGATTCTCCATGGCCGTTTTACAATTTTTCATGACAAGTATGGTTGGCCTCGATACCGTCAGGCTAGGAAAAGAATAGGACTTAAAAGCTGAAGAAAAGCAGTCATATAGCTTTCAATGTATATACACATACCCTTCAAGCAACAGGGAAGTTGCAGCTGCACAAGAATGTTCACCATTGACATAACACTTGTATCAACACCCCTCCTCCCCCTCCCCTCCTCCCCTCCTCCCTCCTCCCCTCCTAGCCTCCTCCCCTCCTCTCCTCCCCTCCTCCCCTCCTCCCCTCCTCCCCTCCTCCCCTCCTCCCCTCCTCCCCTCCTCCCCTCCTCCCCTCCTCCCCTCCTCCCCTCCTCCCCTCCTCCCCTCCTCCCCTCCTCCCCTCCTCCCCTCCTCCCCTCCTCCCCTCCTCCCCTCCTCCCCTCCTCCCCTCCTCCCCTCCTCCCCTCCTCCCCTCCTCCCCTCCTCCCCTCCTCCCCTCCTCCCCTCCTCCCCTCCTCCCCTCCTCCCCTCCTCCCCTCCTCCCCAGTCAATATGTACCTCTCATTTGACGTCCGTCTTTGTCATATTCCAAATATATATTCTTATTTGCTATATCCTGTTTTTACCTATTACAACAAATAAGAAATACCCAGAACAGAAATATCAGGCAAATCTTAGTTTTCTTTGCCCCTCTCCCCCCCCCCCCCCCAACAAATTTTAAAAAATTCCACAAATATGGAGATAAAATTTCACCATATTTGTGTAATTTCTTTGTCTATCAGTCAAAATAAACTAAAAAATCGATAAACCTGGAACAGCAGTCCAAACACACTGTAAAGCAATGAAGACATTAACCAAATATAGCAAATGTCCTTCACAGATTTTTATACAAATAGAAAAAAAAAACTAAAAAAAAAAATATTCGTTCGCTGAATTTAACTTATATTTATTTTTGTATAAAGGGTACAGCTATTATTTATAACTACGCGATATTTTTAACTTTCTTTTCATTTAATTTTTTTTCCAAATTTCATTTCCCAGCGACTGATATGCCATACGAGCATTACATTTGAAATATAAAATCTTCATTCTCGTAATCGCAATAAAAATCTAGGTCCTTTTCTTCATCAGAAATGGATTCTTTTAATTCTTTCATTCTTTCCTCGCCTGTATCGATTTCCGTCTGAAGAATTGATCGTCTGAATAGCTGACAATCTCAACAGAGAAAGCGGAAAGAAGGAAAATAGAAAGAAAAACAAATTGAAGAAGAAAAGATAGAAAAATGAGAGTGTATAAATAGCGTTTATATCCACGGCAATGATTGTTGCTCCATGCATGCATACACGATAATCACTATTCATATATAGACATGTTTTGTAAGTAAATGTATGATAGACACATTTTTAAAAACTGTTTAAAATGTCTTTGGTTGTTCAAAGTAAATGCCTTCTCTTTAGGGTACAATGTAAGATGGAGAAAATATATCGAAAGTTAAGTTACAGACGTTTTGTGAGTTCAAGAAACTATAATGAAGTTGATAAGAAGCGACAAGGGAAAGGTTTTCTTTTCCCAAAATTCCCCCAGAAAATTAAAACAAATTAAAGTGAAAGGAAACAAGACAATAATTAGAACACTAAACAAAGACGGAAACTAGAATAGCCTAGTAATATTAGTCGATCAAGTGTTCTATGATCTTACCAAATATATTGTACTTGTTGTTTTTTCTACGACAGTGTTTTTTATTCGTAACGTAAGACACGCGAACTGTGTCTGTTCAGGCTGCGTAAAGAGTTGTATTGAAGCTAAATGTATTTGATCCGATTAGACTCGCGCATGTGTTGGGAGGCGTCCTGCAAGCTAGGTCGTACATATCTATATAAAACGCAGAGGCATTAACCCAGCCGAGCTTATTTTGCGGTAAGCACCAGTACTGAACAGAACGGCAGTGTTAATGTGGGATTATTATATATATTGTAGTAGTGGGAAGCGACAATCGAGCCAGTGCCTGGAAGGATAGACTATAGCTACATTATAGCATAAACCATCATGAAGTCTTCCAACATTTGTAAGTTTTTTTTATATATATATATATTTTCCAGAAAGAAATGAAATAGTTTCTCTCGTTTGATTTCGTAGATACTTGTTCACACTAATTTAATTATTGACATGCCGTATAATATATACGGTAGTGTTAAAGTGCTATAGACCCTACTCAATTAGTGCAAAGGACTTTGACCATTCCATGTTGTAAGAAAAGATTATAGTTTTCTATTTTATTCTTTCTTTGGAGACATGATATAAGATCACATTACAACGTATAGTGTATATGAGAGTAAGGTATAACGTACCGGGAGAGTTTTAAATGATTTCCAACGAAGAGTATATAAGACTCTGAAAACTTCAACTAGTTGGTCCCCGCGGCTCACTTTTGAACCGTTTGTCTTAAGCCAAGGGTTGCCAAGGGGTACAAAATGATCTACTCAGTAGTAATTAAAACAACATGGGTAAATATGGTAAATAACTGAGAGGGGTGGAGGGTAAGGGTCCGAGAGGGGGAGGGGTAGTAGCTCGGGAGGTCTTACCGACATTGAATTATCATTACCAATATCGTACAATTACTGTTAAGAACAGTCGTGATTTAGTTCGGTATATAGTTACGAGTCCTACCCGCTCGTGCATACCGATAGTAGGCCTACATTTTGATGAGACATGGTAACCTGGTAAATAATGATGCTTGTTGATTATAAAAACTGGTTGTGATTATGTGCAGGCTACCTGGATTACGTAACGTGATGTAACTGTCAAGTATTACACTTAAATAGTGGCGATGCCTGGTTGCAACGAATTCCATATATATATATATATATATATATATATATATATATATATATATATATATATATATATATATATATATATATATATATATATATATATATCATGCAACATGGTGCGTTTCTAAATGTCTATCTTAACCTAGGAGCACAATTGATTGCGGGTGGTAGTGAACAACGTTTGTTAAACTGTGATTGGTGACTTTCAACTGCTGAAAATTGTATGAAAGTTGAGAAGTTTTTGGTGTTTGGCATGGGGTGGGGTGTGGTCATGGGGTAGGCGTGGGGTGGCAGCGTTTATTTTTTTATAATCCCAAAGACACCAATAAAACTTTCATATCAATAACTGTGGAATGGTTTCTGAATTGTTTATATCCTAGGTCAAATATAAATATGGACGCATGATGCTGATTAGTTTTCCTTCCTAGACAGAAACATTACCTTACAATAATCTCAGTAAGCTTGTACATAAGGCTATCTATACAGGGGATAACCGGGTCTCTTAACATTGTTGACATTGCCTTTGTAATGTTAAAGGCCTTGGTAGAGATAACGTACTGTTCAGTTATCATTCATTTATTATTTTTTTGCCTTGTTATTTAGGATTCACGCTTGGATCCAGGTTATCAAACCCTCCGACCAAATGCTTCCTCTCCTATTTTTTTTTTTGGTATCAAGATACGACCTTTAGCCTACACACTTTCCTCCCTGTTTACTCTTTGCCTATCAAATGTTTTAAAGTCCAGGAAAGATTAGCAAGAGCTATTCTATTGTTAGGACCAACAACGACCAAATAGCAAATCTTTATAGTTACGTCATAGGTTAAAATACCTGTATGAGGAAATGGGTCTGTACATCTTAGTCATAACGTACTGGTGATTAGGATTAACCATTGTAGTTTAGGAAAGGTCTCGTAAAACCGACAAGGAAATAGCTTGCAAGGGACCAAGTTTTCTTGAAAGAGACCATACCAGTCATCTTTCTCTCTATGCCTATATGTAATTGATTGCCTAAGGTGCGGGTACAGTCAGACTTAAAACCATATTCAAAGTACACCAACCATGCCACAGGAAGTTATCTCGGTGGTTTGGTGAATAGTTGATAGCGTGTCATATATACCAGTGTAAGTACCGTATGTACTCAACTCAACAAGGCATTTCCTGGTGAAAGAAGGTGATGCATGGGTGAACATTTTTTTTAACCCGTGCTTTTTTTTTTTTTAAGTTACTCCGCCCAAAAAAGGAGCTTAGTTTAAACTTGGGATTAGTATACTTCAAAAAGGCTTTACCTAAGTTCTAATTAGTCTAAACTAACCTCGCTTTCATTTCTAAGATGTATAGGTCATCTGGAAATTAACAGCTTTTGACGGTACCGAGGAAGACGTATTAAGAATAACGGGATAAAATATTGAAATTGTGAATTTTCATGCTATTTTTTTAAATTCTTTTTCAACAGTAACGCAAAAGGTGGTGTGTAGTTTCATATCTTTAATATAGTTCTTGTAAATTTAAGAAGTAACTGATTATGGACAAATCCCCCCCCCCCCCCCCCCAATAAAGAAAATGGTTACCACTACTCATTATAAACATATTTCTTGTACTTTAACTAGTAAATAGAGAAGACCTGTATTAATCAAATAATTGATTGGTTCGAGCTGGCCGCTTCTCTGAAGTTGAAGGTCTCCAGGGCAGTATATATGTTACACTGAGAGTTCAGTAACTTACGCCGGAAAAGCAAGCTTAACGAGGGTCCGGGGGATGACAGCCCCGTGGTCCGGAGGAAATTAAATAATAAATAACACATTCTAATTTTCATCATAGATTCTAAGGAAAAATGAAGACTAATATAATGTGGGGAAAGGGAGGGGTAGGGGCGAAGGGCGGTGAAATAAGTATCCCCGGGCCAGGCCTATAGCTATCGACACTTCTGCCGCAGCGTACAACCTATCCTACACTAGACAGTAGACAATAATAACCACCATGTGGGGTGATTTGTGACTTTATGATTCCTGCAGCCAAACTGTATCGGTCTGCTAAACATTCAGCTCATGTCTCTCCAAGTAGTGTGCAGGAGTTTTATTATGAGACAAGAACCTCCTGTCTCAGGCAGGATACTGCCTTTGCCTGTAAATGGCTGTAACAAAGTCCAGAAGATTGAAATATTAGTGACCACTATACTATAGATTCTAGCAGAGTTTTATGTTAAGGACGGATGACCTTCAATAAAAGTCTGACGTCACAAGATTTTGATTATCCATTATACCTACAAGCCTTTGAAAGTGTCTTAGAAGTTTGATCGTGGGGTTCTAACAAGCATCAGCCCTATAGAGCCTATGTAGTTATAATATTCGTTTTGTTTAGTTACGGTACAGCGCTGCTATATAGTTCTACTAACAGCTCCCTGTAGACGCGAATCACACTTCAGGCGCTCGATTCATCAAGTCCACCGTAGTTAGTTATACACGATCCCGACTCACGGTACTTTATTTTTCTCCACGTGTACGTGATAAATCAACCCTAACTATTTTCGATATTAAAATTCAATTTGCCCGCGGGATATATTTTACCATTGATAAATTTTAAGAAGAGTGGGGAATGTGCAAAACTACTCTACGGGCATACTTTGCATACATTCGATTTTGTCAATTGTAATCTTCTGTTTCATAAGGCAGTAATATACCCCAGACAACATTAATTGGACAGTTGTAGTTAGTACAAGCAATACTACTTGATACATACACGTCATACATCAAGTATAAGACTGTGGAGGCAGAGAAGATGAGAGATGTACAAATACGTTCAAACGTTAACATTTGCAATTTGGAACGTCTGCGTATATTGTATAGTCGTACATTGTATTTCACATTTCTTCTATGTAATGACCCATTGAGGCTCGGATAAATAAAAAATGCTTTAATATGTTTCATAATATCGATATATAGAGCTAATATTCAACTCGCGCCTATGTTACCGGTTTCCTATGTTGAGCTAGTTTACCTTTTATCTATACCTGTACATCATGCCCCTAGTCAGACTGGCCCCCATGGGGGGGGGGAGGGGGGGGGGGGGGCGAGGGACGGGCGTATCTCTATGTAGAATTATTGACCCTCCCCCCATTTATCAAACTGCTGATAGATGTTTGGCCCACAGTTTGCAACACTAAAAGGTTATATTGAACCAAACACAGCCTATAGTGTCGTAACGACTATAATTATCAAAGATTACAAGATACAGGACACATATATTGCCCCTCCGTAACTTGTTACTCCCCCGACTCTAACATTCATGGCTTTGGGTATACTGTACCTGACAAGGCAAGGGATTAAAACCACGGAACAAACACAAATCAAAACTAAAGTATGAAATGTTTCTCAGCATGCATAGACTCCGGATTTGTGACCTAATTAATTAATTCGCAGATGACATTGCAGGAGTCCTACCTGTACCGCGTAAGATTTGTCGCAGGGATTCTACTCGCAATGCGTAAGGGTTGGCATGTAAAAAACATTTTTTCGTAGTCGAATGAGAACTTACCCTACTTCAGAATACATAAAAAAAATAGGTGTGTTCATTATACGTCTTCTGCCTTGCAAGCAGTGATTTTCGTTATAGATATATTTCCTCTTTGGTTTTTATCATAATAATGACCGACTTTGCTATCCGCGTTAAAGTCATTGCCAACTTTGAAATCCGCGGTCCCCCCTCACAACTATACAAGTGCGGTAAACGTGACTCCATGGGTTACCGTTTCGGGAAACCAAAAAGGCAAACTTCATCAAATTTCCGCAAACATCACAGTATCAATGATAATATACGAAGGATCCGTTTGGACCTTGAAACGAATTAGAGAGAACATTTATATACATTGCATGATTCATTTCAATAAATGCTCAAAGTGGAAACACGATACCACAGAAGGTGCGTCATAATAGGTGCCAATATACTGTGTAGAATTAAATGTTGTCAATATGTTGACAAAAGGAGGCCCCCATTTATTAGTATGATGTGAATTATAACGATGCATTCAAGGGCAACAGTATTTGTTCGAAAAAAATTGTGATACTCTATACTTGACTGTTTCAAATGATCTGGCTTTTGTTTATCACGTCCAATCACAACCATCGATCAAAAGGGGGTCGTTTATTTCCATTTCATGTCTGTTCAAAGTATCTCTTGCGAGATCTGTCCTTTGGACTCACAAATGATTTCGAGTTGGTTAGCATCATCATTGATCTCTAGAGTAAGGCAAGATGTTTCACCAAATCAGAGCTAGCATTTTTCATTACAGTTGGCAGAAACCTTCCCCGTTGGGAGGCGACTCCTGGATATGGGAGTCTGGGGCTCCTCGCCTTAGAAACAAAAGAAGTGAATTGGTGCATTTCGAGGCATGTTTAGACAATATATTAGGTCTATAACTAGCTCTAAGCGCTCGGTTGTGCTACTAAGTATCTTTCTTGTGTGTGAGGTTGAAAAAGATTGTATACCCCGTAGCAGTGGTCTATTTTTTTCTTCGGCTGAATGTAACCGCCCCCATCACCCCTTTCTGAACCATGTCGCTCGACTGACGATGGGTACGATGGAGTCACGCCAATACACTAAGCTAAATCCTTGTTACATTCTTGCAATGCGCAGTAACAGAACCATAGCCTACTAATAATTTCTCGGTACTTCATAAGGGGTACATTACAATAGCATATAACGCATAGTACATATGAATAAAGAATTTTGAATCGAATGGACATCGCCAAGCTATTGCACATCAGTGTAAATATGTCTGTTGGTGTGCAATGACCTTGGCCTTTTGAGAGTGTGCAACTAATTCTTTATAAACGCGACGAACACGCGTCCTGTAAGTGAACCATAACAAGTTAGGCTATATGCAGAGGTTAGGCTTGTGGTTTAGTGCAGGCGTTAACTATGCTTATAAAGTATCAAATGGTTAAATGAGAAATGACTTAACAACGATAAATAGGTGTGATAAACTCGAAACTTATATGCTGCATCCGTAGATTCGCGGTTTTCACAAACCCGTCAATCAAGTGTCGTGTGTCATCGATGAATATAGATGAACATAGATGAAAGGAAGGAAATGTTTTGTTTTTCCTGCAAAGTGGGATTGTATTTGATACTTTTAAAAGTGGATGTGTCCTCGCACACACATACACACCTGTTCTTTGGCATTACATGACCTTTACAACCCCTGCAGAGAGAGCTTCGAAGCATACTATATTTCATGGTTTAAATAATTCATTGTTTTACAACGTCTTTTGGACTCTGTCTGAAGATTATGTTAAACCTCAAGGGAGACAACTTAACACATACTTAAGATTCGTACCCATGTGCCCTGTGCTTTTATTAGTGATTGCATATATATGTCAATGCATTTGTCGATGCATTTATCAATGTGCATATGTGATTAAAGTTTGTTAAATTTCTTTTTCGAAAGAAATTACAATGTTAAATTTCTATAGATTACGATTGAAGTGTTCGCTATCTTTGACATGTAAAGCAGAGGTATGAACTACTGCCCCGAAGACACTTTCACTTACCAATAACCATTGAACCCGTTAACCGACGGAAACCGCGAAGGTTGTACGTGTACTGTACCAGGGAGTTGTTATGGAAAAACTCCCTGACTGTACACTGATACACGGCAGCATTGCATGCAAGTCATTTCAACGGTAAAATGAGACCAATTTAGTATATTGTTGACCCACGTAAACTTTATCGAAAGTATATTTGTGTCTGATGAAAATATTGGCTAACTGTCAATAAAGCTGAATTGTTACTTTGATGCTGACAATGCGGTGATATATATCGAGAAATAGCATAACTTACTGTACAGCGAAGCCTTTGACCTGAAAAAGAAATATAAAAAGAAAAGCATACTAATGCAATTGCATTAGTATGCTTTCCATTGACGATGGTCCACGTTATGTACGAACAAGAAGATAAGACCCAGGCTTAAGCCTGGGTCGTATCTTCTTGTTCGTACATAACGTGGACCATCGTCGATGAACACGAAAGACAAGCCTTCCTTAATTCGCCCTTTGAAAGTAAATTGCCGAATTGCACTAAATGCCACAAAGAGTGAGAAATCATTCTTGAAAGGCCAAGGAAAACTATAATGATTCCGGTCGTGACGTCAAGCAAGTTTCTTTGTATTGATAATCTATCAGGAGTATGTTCGTTGCATGGATCAGCGAAAGTGGCGTCGCACAATATAGGTAAAAGAATAAAGAATGTTCCTATTTCATGTTGATGACTCGGAAAGGTATCTGTCAGAATTTTTACATGAAGTGCATGCATGACGCTCAAATGACCTTTATGTAGTTGTGCATGATTTCTTCCGTCATCCAAGTTGGTTTGTAGGTCCTATATTCAATTTACAAAAACCAAAAGACGGAAAAATGTAGATTGCTTCACTGTTGATTAAATGAAATATGATGAGGATAATTTAAAGGTAACCAATCACTATCGTCAACAGAATCATGCAAGTTTTTAATGTTAAAAGAACATATGCAAAATATGGTTGTAGGAAAGAGAAAATCAGACCTAGCTGTTGAGACGTATGTGCGTGAACACGTAGCCTGCACGTCTACAAAGACATTCCTGAGGGTGTTCCTTACCTATAGATAGACCATTAAACAAACATTGCTAGTGCATACACGATGCAGACTGGCTTAAATACCACTCCCACTTTCTTTTAGTGAAATTACCCTTGAAATATAACAGGCTCATCAAAGTAGAACACTTATGTTAAATACGAATTTCTCAAAGAATAGCAATCTTTCGCTTTTAATGCCCAATCACAATGGTGCCGAAACTAATGGGTTCCACGCACAGTGGTGTTACTTTACAGTACAGAAAAATATTATCTTGACCTAAATCACACACGAACTGGTGTGCAATCTGACAGGGAACTGATTTAACAACACACCGGAATATTAAGTAAGGCGCTAACAACATTGCACAGACATATTATATATAGTTTGAGCGTTTACGTGGATGTCAATATCTTCTGTAAAGTGCTTGATATGTGCTTGGCCTCAACTTCTTATTCGAAGTAGGTATACTCCCAAATCGAGGTTCAGCAACTTCAGCCACTGCTTTTAAACCTGATAACTATTTAATATATGAAAACCCAGCAATTTCTCTCAAATTGATTTGAGACTTTTAATCGATTAAATGATTTCTTGGTTGATCTAAATGGGACTTATGTATTTACGGATTTGTCGTTATGTCAATATGAGATTTTAACAGACTTGCAGTATAGTAGCACAACAGCATGAGTATTCCCCTTTATTGCGTGCAAGTGCGGAGTACAACGCTCCAAGCGCGAGTGTAGGTGTACTTAAGTTTGCATTAGTATCTATATTAGATTCTTAAAATCTACGAGGGCGAAAATAAGTACAGACAACTGTGCTAGAAAGTACGGAATTGCTACCGTCTGCGATACAGTCCACATCATTACAAAGGAATACGAAACTTCGTTGTCAATTGCAATTGTTTTAGGCTTCCATCATTCAATTCTCATGGCTTTATTAGTTAAAACTATAGAAAAGGTGAGTAACCTTTACACAGTAAAAACTGATTGTGTTATATTTTCTTAACATGTGTTACATTTATGACAAGTTGCTACTGAGGACTCACAAACACATAATACTAAACACACAACATGCATAATGATTGACTGAACTAACCAGACTACTCTAAAGGTTTCGCCAATAATTCCATCCACATTTTAACAGAACGTGGATGACACTTTACTGCAAAATAATTAGAATCTACAATTTTTACAATGTATAATGACTAGTCAAACATAAGGACAGTTGTTTAGACTCCAAACTAGTCATTAGTTGAAACAGCCTTCAAGTAATGAATTCGTCTGTTAGTAATTTTTTTCGCCACAGTAGCATCTGCTGACAGGTCTAGCATGTGTTACGGTATTATAACACACTTCAGTTTACACTGGTTGACGGTTATCTCTTATTCACTGCAGTACAAACTTATTAAGCCATGTGCTTTGGCTGCACAGTAGCATTTTCTGACAGGTCTAACATGTGTTACGGTGTTATAGCAAACTTCAATTTATACTGATTAACGGTTGTCTCTTATTCACAGAATACAAACTGATCAAGCCATGTACATTGGGTGAACAGTAGCATCTGCTGAAAAGTCTAACATGTGTTACGGTGTTAAACACACTTCAGTTTATACTGAGAAACGGTTGAATCTTCTTCACAGTACAAACTGATCAAGCTATGTACATTGGGTGCACAGTAGCATCTGCTGACAGGTCTAACATGTTTTACGGTGTTATAACACACTTCAGTTTATACTGAATAAAAAATAACGGTTGTATCTTATTCAAAGTACAAACTGATCAAGCCATGTGGTACATTGGGTGCCTCCATGCATCATGGCCTACTGTTTGTTATCGTTTTTATACCCTGATAGTCGAAAAGTTCGTGATATTTGTTTTCATTTGTGATTTTATGGGTCTGAAGTTATCATAAATTCATCTATTAATATGCATCTCCTTCCGGGCACCTTTCTTTCAACAAGTGATTCTCATCTTTAGGTACTTAATAGAGTTTATATTCAATAAACATTTCGCCGAGTAGACGATAGGTTAGAATGATGGCGTCTTCATTTGTGGTGCAAATAGGAAGAGCTGATAGATCTTAATCTTGCACAAGTGTCACCTTGTGAATGCTATGCATCCGCTCTAATGTTTATTTATTACCAATTCAGTTTGCCTATATAACATAAACTTTGATTTTCAATATCTATATTTAATAAAAAGGGTATCAGAATCAAAGTCAAATGTACTTTTATTAGAACTATTCAAATCTTAATGAATATTATTTTAGTATCTCGTTTATGCTTTAAATAGCTCAATATTTTATGTCCTAAATTAGACATGTCATCTAAGTGTGTCTCAATGATAGATATATATATATATATTTGAAAAAGCTTATATGTAGAGAGTATTATATTTAAAGGGGCCACTGATTTGAACCTTGGAAACGATCCACAACACAAGCTTACATACGTACTAAAATTAAATTACTTCAAGGATGCAACGAGATGCGTGCATAAACACATGGATGGTATTTTCATGTATAATATACTGTCCTGTGTCCTACCAGGTGAAAGACAAAAAAATCTCATGCATGGTTGATTTTGCCGCGAAGGTAACTTCTTTATTATACTGTCAAATATAGTTGAAAATATACCCGTTTGAATGGCTGTTGGCTTAGTGTTATAAAATATATGTCTCGAGTGTTTGAAGCATCTCTTAATTTTCCAAAAACGCAACTTAAGTATCTTCGTTTTGTTTCCTACAATATCTTGGAAAAACCTACATGAATGCGATTGATATTTGACAACCGTCTGTAACTTTCACCCAGAAAGCGAAGAAACAAAAGCACCAATAAAACATAACTAGTGAGTCGATAAGTATATATGACGGTCACATCTCTGAATAATTTTGGATGATAAGAGAAATCGCAAGGCTCATAATTGCAAAATGATGTAATTAATCAGGACATGTCACATTGCCAACTTTTCATCTTTATTACTTATGACGTTAAAGAGTTGTAATGTATATTTTTAACGCTAAGCTGAATATCTTATTTTCAAGTTAACCTTTGTTTGAGATGCATTGCTTAATATTGTCAATCTGTTTTCTTTGCACATGGCTGTGTTTGGAGTGCTAAAACGTTGTTTCTCTTTTCTCCTCCAATTTCACAACCATGGTTGTTATTTCAACATCGCAGGCAGGAAATCTACTATTAAATGACACTTCTTTGTTATGTTTCATCTCACCTTTCATTATTGTATCTCTCCTTTCATATTTGCAGTAATGGTTTCTTGG
This sequence comes from Apostichopus japonicus, assembly GCF_037975245.1. NCBI lineage: Eukaryota > Metazoa > Echinodermata > Holothuroidea > Aspidochirotida > Stichopodidae > Apostichopus > Apostichopus japonicus. The sequence goes on from NC_092566.1 coordinate 16,304,986, forward strand.
ATGTACTTGGCATTATTCATCGCCTTGATGTTAAACGAGGTTACTGCGGAACGTCATGTTGCCCATATCAGCATCCAGGGCCTACGAGCCACAGTTGACTTCGTTCCCTTGGAAGCACAAGTAAATATCACAGTTACACTGAATTGTGAGAATTGTGTTGCCAGTGGGGATACCTTTCTATGGAGTATCCATGAATACCCGATGTTATATGACAGAGATATGCCCTGTTCAGAAGATAATATTGGACCAATGTTTTCCGAGGGTGGTGGTTCACTCAGCAATACGCATGGACTCTTAACTGGAACAGCGCTTAATGATGGCCCGCAATCGTTTTTAAATAGTGATGTGTCGTTTGAAGGGATGAACTCAATATCAGGAAGAGCTTTGCTGTTTGAAAAGTCAACAGGGTCTGTTAGATACTGTGCTTCCATAATTCCCGTCGGTGAAATGCTAACTGCAGTGTCAACTTTTCAATATCCAGTGGCAGGAACAGTAACATTTCGTCAGCAAATCGGTCAAGCTGTAACACTAGGCACTTCCATATATGTTGATCTAGATATAATATCATCTCCGCAAACCATCAGAAACCTTGACTGGCAAATAAGAAGTAACAGTGGTATTACAGTCGACATGGACCTTGAACAACAATGTGAGGCTGTGGACGATGAACCAGTGTATGATCTTTCGACAAAGTTTGGTTCTCTTATCATAAGAACAGTTTCTAACCATCAAGCGTATTACTTTTTCGACCCCGATCTTTCGTTAGAAGGTGACAACTCTGTCGTAGATATGTCACTAGTACTCTCGTATCCAAATGGTTCCCTAGCTACCTGTAACAAGATAAACACTTTGGCACCCAGAAGTGTTCAAACTAAGATCAGTGCAAAGAACATAACTGGCGTCATATCCTTTAGCCAAAGATCTCCTTGGGATTATACCTCAGTGAACGTTGAACTTGCCAATTTAAGATCGCTGATAGGAGGGTATCATGTTCATGAGTACCCGATACCACTTCGGTACTTTGCAGACGATAATCTTGCTAGTAGTGACGCTGTTGCAGGCCATTTCAATCCATATGGAGTAACCGACTTCCCCAATGCAACTGTAGGTACCGAAGATCAATACGAGATAGGGGATATTAGCAATAAGTTCGGCTTTCTAACCAACAAGGAAACTATAGCGGAGGTATACACAGATTGGAACATGCCACTGTTCGGGACCAACAGCATTGCCGGACGATCGATTGTGCTTCATCTCTCCGAAGACGGCTCTCGGTATGCTTATGGTCAAATTAGCTATCCAACTGAAAACATAAAAACGGTGGTGGTGGATTTCCAAGCCCCAGTTACTGGTAGCATCGTTATGAAGCAAGATCAGAACGACCCTCTCTCGGAGACGACCGTATTTGTCGATATCGCAAATGTTGATGGAACGTCAACGGTTGAACACAACTGGCATGTACACATGTACAAAATAAACAACGACTACATTGCCGAGACTGGAAGATGCAATGCTAACGGTGGCCATTACAATCCGTTTAAAGTCGATTTAGACGATGGGTACTCCGACTGTTCCCCTTCGAATCCTCGACGATGTGAAGCGGGTGATTTCTCTGGCAAACATGGTAACTTGAATATTGCGTCAATGTTGCATACTAGCGACGGAAAGTTCTTCTTTACTGATGTCCAATTACCTTTATCAGGAATCTACTCAATCGATGAACGATCAGTAGTCATTCACGTTGTCGATGCTGGAGCTGGGCGTCTTGCATGTCAGAACACTTTCGGGATTCTTAAGAAAACCGTAAGCACCACGACATGGTCTGATACGGCAATCTTAGGGTCCATTGTATTCGACCAGGAAGGACTAAACGACCCAACCAGTGTATCAGTCGAAATTTCTGGCCTATCAAACATGGCGAATGGATGGCATGTCCATGTCCTACCCGTGCCTTATGGAGAAGAAAATGAATGTAGTTTAACGCTAGGACATTTTAACCCTTTCAACATCATGGGTAGCCCTCCATCTAGTACTTTAGATTTGTATGAAGTAGGTGATCTCAGTGGTAAATTCGTAACATTAGAAGACAGGACAGAACTTTCAGAAACTTTTGTAGATCAAACAATCACTCTCCGAGGTCCTCACAGCATCGACGCCCGGTCTATAGTGGTTCATCGAAATGATGCTGTAGGTTCGAGATGGTCTTGTTCCACTTTGAAAGAAGTACTACATCCTTTGTCGTTTGGTGTGACAGCAATTGCTGTTTTTCAAAACGATGCCGTCTCAGGAACTGTCACATTCGTAAGTAATTTGAGATAAAAAGATTACCGAAAGTTCGTTCAAACCAGTATATACCGTAAGATGAACAGCAGACTGACCGTCAAAGAATCGTTTGTTAGTTAATTATGCACTAAACGATCCACTATGTAGGAAGGATTTCAGCTACAAGCTACAGCCTCAGCTACATGACCACATGGTTTGCAACCTTGCATAGCGCATCTTTTCAACAATGTTGACTGGTTTTTAATATCTAATTGCATCGCATTATTCTGTCCGTGAATTTTGTTTGCGCTCGCATTGTTTCTTTTTAGTTACAGCATGGCAGCCGTCTTTGAATTTCGATACCATAAGAAATGATTTCAACTGTATAGTCCCTTTTGGACACTTGGACGTTCATCAAGTTCCAACATATATTTATATATAAATTTAGATTTATATATATGACGGTTGTAAGAATCACGTAAAAATTAATGGCGAAACATGATTCGAGTTCACGAGTCGTCCCCGAAATTTTGTAGTGAACAGATTTGAAAGTGAATTAAGTATTCAAATCACTGTGCATGCCTTGTCGTCTTACACCGTTCAATTTTAGTATAATCTTTATTCTTTTTTCTTCTTCTCGGCATTCTTTTATCTTCCAGCGTCAAACTCACCAAGGAAACGACTACTTAGCGGATACAATTATCGATGCTGCACTCGACTTGTCTGATTCAGTAAGTCATGAGATGTTTCGTCAGACTATCGATTTATAAATTGACGACAATTCTTTTCGTTGTTATAACATGTCAAAATGCACATTTGCTGCCCGATCTCTGCTGACGGGCGCGGGGAAATTTCTGGGTTAATGTCTCACAGAAGATGTGTCCCTCTTCATGATCCACAGGTATCGGAGGAAGTTAGCAGTTGGAGTGTTCTGGATGCAACTGATGTATCAGATTGTAACTACGGCAGTCAAGTGTATGACCCTTTTAACATTCAGGTATGTTGTATAATAAGGGCATGGCATTACAATCAAAAGGGTGGAAAATTAGCTTGTCAATAGGAAGTGACTGTGAAATACGAGGAATGGTTGTAATGTCCCAGTCGTATTATCAATAATATCGACTTTTTTTGTTTTGAAGGTTGTACGATTTCAGTTGTTATGTAAAAGAGGTAGTAGCTATGCTTGATGGGCTTGATATTTCGCGTGAATAAAGCGTGACGTTTAATAACGGTAATACTGTCATCAGTGTGATGGTGAATGGACATAGCCCTATGTTCTGTTACAATGCACTGAGCAGAAAGTGATACTCAACCTTTATCAGTGACAGTTGCGTCGATACAAAGCAAATTCGGTTTAGTAAAATTACAAATTTATCTTCACGCTGAGCCGCAAAGTCAGGTTTGATTATATATGTTATTGTGTAACATGATATAAACACTATGCTATTTATGCTTATACAAGTTAATGTGTAACATGTATCGAACACTGCGGCTATCGATCATATCGATAATATCGATCATTCGGTTGTTTGCTCCCAATGTCTGCTGAAATAACTCTATATTGAATGTATGATTATCTGACGGTGTCCATGCCCCCTTGCTTACATTAGGCTTAAAGGTGAATGCATTTTGCACACTGGCCCAATGTTAACGATTATGCTATATAAAGACGTGTGATTGAAATTCAGGTCTCATAGAAACCGTCCGTGAGAAAATAAACTTTGAAAACTCCTATACTGCAAGATTGATTGTGATAGCTGCTCAGTAAGTAGTGCTTTAAGGTAATGCGAGGCGTGGAGCAACAGCAGCGGCCGAATTAGATTATTCTACTATATGAATAGTCTGTGACGTAGTGATTAAAGTTTGACATTGATATGTCGAAATACCATTCTGTCACTCTTGATATTTCGCCCAATCTTGAAAATGGTATTAAGGAATTAAATTCGGTTTTCAAGTTTTATAGACGCAGAGCATTTAACATTTTCACCATAAAAAACCCCCAAAACGAAAACAAAGCAGTTGTGGTATTTCTGTGCTGAATGAAGTTCAAAATATTACATACTAATTTTGTCACTTTAATACATACTTTTTTAGTGCCTTTCGAATATGATCTTTCGTTTTTTTTTTTCAAAACCAGAGATTGACTTTTCTTGCCAAACTTTATAGCCATGTTTTGAAAATTGTCAGTGTTAATGTTCTCAGCGCGTGCTCTTCAAGTTTTTATTATTGAATTTGATTACTAAAATCCTTCACTGAAAAAAAGTCCACATTTGCGACCGTGACTATACCCCGTTTCTAAGAAGAAATTGATTTAGCCTTCGGTCATTTTCTTTGGACGCGACCTTTTTCAAAGAGTTATTTCCATTCTCAACTTCTCTCTCTGTCCTCCGGGATATTTTCGTCATATCACTTAAAAGGAAAATGACTTTAAATTTAGAAATTGAAAAACGCTTTGTATACCTTTCAAAACGAATTTCATTTATTACTTGGGAATCATCTAATTTTCACGAGATCAATTGTTTTCTCTGTCATGTTTTCCCAGGACGATGCGGCAAAATGTAGCTTGGCCAGACAGGGACAATGTATTATGGGTAATCTTGGAGGGAGACATGGAGTTATACCAGACGGTGGCGCTATTTTCACCGACACTAACTTGCCACTGATTGGTCAATTGCCAAGTAGGTTGTTTGATAGTCTTTGTTTTATATGTGTGACTCATCAACTGTGCCACGAGCAATATTGTCTCCATAGAGAAGGACATTTCTTAGGGGACCTGGTCAGCATTATAAGGTCTTATTTCGCTCCATTTGGCATGTAATATTGACAACATTCCATTTGTTATGGACACCTTTAAGTAAAACGCAAAGCTAATTTACAAAGTCTTCTCTGTTGTAAATCAGACAAGAAAACTTTGGAAAAGTAAAATCAAATAAAATGAACAAAAAGGATGGAAAATGCAACACCAGAAAGATTGAAGTCGCGCAATCACTAAAAGCGATATTGGACAAAAGTAGCTGGTCTTCAAAATGTTAAGATTCGGAAGGAAAAAGAAGTAGGCGTTGACCCGGAAGTGGGTTCAATGGGGTGTAGTGTTGAAACGTTACCAAGTCTGACAGGTAAGGTTGATCGGAAAGTGTCCGAATTGAGCCAAGACAAGTGTGAGGTATAGCGTTGGTCGTAATTTCTTTTAAAAAATGGTGGTTATAGGTTTCTAAGGTTTTTTTTGTAGAACTCTGAGAACCTTAATTATTGGAATAAATAATTGATTCACATTTCATTAGATCTATGCTCCCTCGTTATCTATCCCGTTCCTTTTCGATTGCCACTCTGATCTAGAGGATAATCAACATACCACCCACAGCCTTTAATATACATGACTGTATGTGCAATTTCATTATGAATGTCTCATTGACAACCTCTGAAGACATGTACGTATATAAGCGCACTCATGAGAAGGCTTACATCAGCGGCGATAGAATTCCAAAATATTTCATTTCTAAATATGTAGACATAATGAGAACTAAGACGCCGTCCTCTGACTTATTTCTGTTTCCCCCCTTGAGGTAAATCCGTTTATAGGGTTTAACTTTAAGTGCACTGAACTAACATCCTATATTGAATAAGGAAGAGTTTAAAGATATAACCATTAGGTTATCATACCTGCCTCTCTAACGAATAGAAATACTTTAATTTTCCTTCTTGGGGAGATTGTAAATGTCGCTTGCCTGTTAAAGGTGACTTCGTGAGATGCATCCTTTCTCATCACATGGTGACGGTAAGCTCGTAAGAAAGTTAAAAAACAACTACATCATCACGCGAACGTATGCGAAATAAAAAAAAAACCTGTATAGTGTTTTCTGTAGTTCGTGGTTCTTTAATTCCGTTAGTATTTAGGAGGCATTTCGTTATTCGTAGAGGTCAAGAAGTCTATATTTTATCATTAAATGTCTAGACGACAATACTCACCTAATTGAAAGTTCTACTACCATGATGCAATAGTTTTTATTTAATCTCAGATGTTGCGGAGGTTTCAATTTTACTATGATACGAAGTTGTTGAGCAAAGAAAAATTCCACTATGAGTCTGCGGGTAAACAGGTGGTAATATTTTAAACATAGGTGACCATTATTTGTTCTTTTTTTGCATAGCATATTTGCATATTTGGAAAAATGGTGATGACTTGTGTGAAAGTACACAAAATATTAACCGGACTAGTGAGAAGAGGGGTGGGGCAGCGAAATGTCGGTATGCCGGGAATAATGCCTAGCTATAATAAACAGCATTTACGGTCAAGACTGCGGATAACAGTATCACAGCTGAAATGGTATCGCAAAAACAGACAATAGAGAAACAAGCAGGGACAGGAAAAGGTATAGCCTACCTGTACTTTCAAGTTCACCGTAACGTCGTCTATTTTATTGATAGAATTAATAACGACTTATTTTTTTTTATCGAATTTATAAACGAGTCGTAAACCTGTAGGGCGTGCCGAAAGATATCATATGAGCTCCGTATATCTATCTTGACACATTCCAGAATTTCTTTTTTACGATTATTATGGGCTGAGAATTCCAAAATATGATTGTCAAATTCATGAACTAAAATTTGTTATGTATAAAGTTCAAATTGTGGCAGAGATCATGGGATGAGCAGGAAATGGTGTGTGTGTGTGGAAGGTGTGGCGGGGGGGGGGGGGGATGGGGTTCAGAAGACTTAGGAAATACGATTTCATTGCCTATCTAGAAGTGGTAGGCTTTGCTACGTAATTATGTAATACTTTTCACAGTTGCTAAAACATCTGCCATACATAAATTAGTTATTAAATATAGAAATAATAAAAAAAAATGTTTAATTGTTCAGATAATATATTAACAACCTTGCAGCAAAGCGACAAATTCCTTCGATCTAACGAGTGAGGAAGTCAACACTGTGCTGTAAAATGCAAACAAAACTGATAATTGATCAAATGCCATTAATTTAACAATTTGCATCGCAATGATAACTTTGATAAGTTAATAATATTTCAATACAATTCAACCTTTTTTTTTCAAATTACGCACAGAAAATCATCATTTCAAAACTGTTGAGAAATGATAAAGTTTTGATTAGTCAATTAATCTCGTCTATTCAACATTTTTTAACAAAAATGATTAATTACGAACTGATGGGAAAGTCATTATTTCAAAATTTTGCAGAACAGTTCGACGTCACCTCCCAAGATCCATACATATGTCATACAATAGCATGTCGTTGTTGTGAGCCGTGTAATCTATAGATCTAGTATTGATCAACATAACAACCTTGATTGTTTATACATGAAAAGTTTCATACATGAAACGTTGACTGAATACACTGTCATCCTTCTAATTCGTAAAGTATTTCGTGTTGCAGTGAGTATCCGGCTTCGCGTGACGGGACCTCTTAGGGTCTGGGTTGCGTTTCCTTGCATAAACCCAGGGAGGTTTTAATGCATCCCTTGGTGGTTATATTTCAAAGTTAACTGTAAAGTAATACGTTGTGAAGCTACATACATTCAACTCCAATAATAACATACCGTTCACAGCAAATCGTGATAATCCTTATAACGCTTCGAAAAATATTTTGACCGATTCCCTGGATTATGTGTATGATATACAGGTATACAACTAAAACTATTACTGTTTTCATGTTTGGAAGCAATCAAACTGTCACGTATTTTGTCGTAATAATATACAATGTATGTCATAAGGTCAAAGTCATTTTGCATGTTGGATGTAACAAAACAATGTTCGTAGTGGAATGCAGTACATTTTTCGACAGTTCGATAGCCTTTGAGAGAAAGCAAACGTTGCTATCCAGACTACGTTGGTTATTGTCAGATATATCCTGTGCTTGACATTTTCAGTTCGAGCAAAATTCAAAAAAATACAAAAGTCATTATATTGTAGTAATATTTCCGAACAGTTGTTAGGATAAGACCTCACTTACTGTCTTAAAGAGCTCTGTTCGTTATAATAGTGCATTTGGAGGCAAACGTTCGACAAACAAATGAAAATCAAAATCGTTTCAATCGCACTAGTAATAACATAGCAAATAACTTTAATGAAATATAAAATCATTACGAGATGGTTCAGTATTACTAATTAATGTGGCTTCAAGAATGCACGTCTCCAAAGTGTTCGCAGTAATTGAATATTATTGAATATTAATTTAATAGACTTTAAACATGACGGTTCAGTTGCCGCACTGTATAAGGTATGAGGGAAATGTGTAATGAACTGACACGCTGTTAGTAACATATTCATCACGCATGTTCTACTAGTTACGACGATGTTGCAACTAAATAAACCCAATTAAGGTCACAAACGTCTCCCAGATCGTGGTATACAGGTTTATATGGAAAGGAAGTTCGATTCTATCGAATCATATGCTTTGCATAAAGGAATCACGTGGTCGCTATCTGAAACAACTCGGTTTGATTTCTTAACTCGTAGGTAACGCCGGTCTTATGTGTGCGTGTGTTTGTTCAATTCTCTATTTTGATCACATTTTCTTTAGACATCGGAAGAATCTTAAGACTGGAGGTCGGCGGCGAAGTTTATTGCTCTCAAGTGCAACCAATCGAAGAACAAGGAAAACGTATTACCTGGTCCTTCCCTTCGTCGGTGGAATTTGATCCGTAAGTTGGATGATGGAATTTATTTATTGCACAGTTATATTAAATCCGTGGTAAAAGTGGTAAAAGTCGCACAAAATATAATTAAATGCCAGGGCATATATGATTTAATTCGCTCCTTCCTTACCTGTCTCCAACTCCAACTCTGCACTTTCCCATCTACTAGACTACACATTGGAAAGTTGTTAGCACTGCGCCCTCGTTCCCTATATGTACTCTACCAGTTAGTTAATCTGAACTTACAACCAACAATTGTTGTCATCATGTTATGAGGATCATTTATGGCCGACCATTTCTTTGTTCTGGTTGGGCGTAATTCTGCAGAGTTTTAGGGGCAACGTACACATCATTGATGGTATATGTATACAACACGGTAAGCCAAGAACTGCATATATTAGGGTTGCAGTGAGTTCGCGCTTGTAATTCTAGCATAGATGCCTATATTCGGACTCGGTATAATAGATTTGTACTCGTAAACTTACACGAAACATGTTCCTGGGAATTATTTGACTTGCTATGCAATCTTACTATGCAAGACTAAGACCTCGTTATTGCGCTAAGAATACCTTGTACTCGTACTCATACCAAGGGGAATTCTATTTGTGCTCTTACTCCTATACGGTGTACTCGCAGTACAAGTCTGCTGCATAAACTTGCATAGTCTGCTACATAGATAAAACCTATGTCTCGTAAACTTACTCAAAGCCAGCTACGTCTCTATATAGCTTCAGACATCACACATCACTACCCGTAAAAGTGTGTGTACGAATTATCTGCGTTTAAATCCGTGATGGAAATTTCGAAAGTTCAATAGCACGTAACATCAGAAGGTGAGGCCTGTTTGTTATCAGTTCATATCGTCTCGTCTTTCCATTCTAATCATTAAAACAACCAAACATGCTAAACTCTGTCAAGGTTTCCCCCAAAATTGACAAGATCGATTTCATTCTTGTTTCCAACAAACCGTAAGACGTGTGACTCGCTAAGCAGAATACTCATCACACTTCGAAAGAAACACAATTAATATTGCATTTGTAACACAAGTGTCGCTCCCCTCAACACTAGTATACATAGATATATATTTATATATATACAGGGGGAATACGACAGTTGTAGGAAAAAAACGAGAAGAAAATTGAATTGAGGCCTGGCGAATTTGTCGCGTAACTACCAAACGAAAAGGGGGGTATGAATTACCTTGGATGACGAAAACGATATCAAGGCTAGAGACACGAACATGTCGTCCTAAGATTATTATATTGGATTAGTGTTGAGTTTCGATGAGAAGTGAATTAGTTTAGTAGACAGTAATTGGAAATTCAGAAGAAAAAAAGACAAAAGATAAATTTAAAAACCAAAAAAGCCTGAATACCACATCAGATCACAATGACATGCATGGGTCACTTTCTAGGCTCTGCTTGGAGAGTAATAGGTGTACAAATATTGAACACTTAAATGTTTAAAAACCCGGTTGTATCAATGGCAAATCTGGATTACCGGTACTTTGTCTGATAAATTCGCCTTCCTTCATAGCCCTCGTAGGCACCGACGATAAAGGAAACTAATAAAACTCTATGATATCCTGGATAGCCTCAATTAACTTTCAGACTTACAATATTGGTCCGCGTGTGCCTCGGAGTCATGTTGACAAAACTTATTTGGCGACATGCACATCCATAACCAAAACCTTTTATTGAAGAGATTTTGTTTGTTCTGGAAATGCTGGATAATATATTGGAAATTATAGGTTAAATTCGTCAAGTTTACAGCAAAACTTAGAAAAAAACCTACCTATTAGCGATGCAACAAAAGTGTAATCCAGTTCAATCAAGAAAAGTTCAACATGAAACTTCCAACCACCCCCCCCCCCATCCACCATCAAGTTGCTGTTCAACAATTTAGCTGTACCAATCTAGGAACATTAATACTTTAACAGACAACAACATGTGCTGGGATTTCTCAACCTGTTGAAGTTTATAGTTAATAAATTTGGTATTTGATTGACCGGAACAATCTCTTAGATCGGATCTCTACGAAGTTAAAGAGACTGGGCTCATATAACTCATAAAACGCAAGATATTTGTATCATGCAATATTTGCTGTTGCTTGCAAAAGTAACTTCTCCCAAGCAGCAAACACATCTTTATTTTAGGAAACTTAAAATAAATGCTTTAGTAAGCAAACGGACAGAATTATTAAACAGAATTACGGAAATATGGTAAAAATAACTGAAGTACATGTTTAAGTCATGTGTAGTATATAGAATAGGGTGGTGAGGATAATATTAAAGCTGTATTTTGTGTGAGGTCTCAACTATTATGAGTCACTATGACCAAGCCATGCTTTGTTTAACCATAATTCGGCACACCTCAACCTATATAATAACAATATTAAAGTGGTTATGCAAGTATAAATGCAGTTGCTATATACTTATGAAATAAACTAGTCAAACCAATACAGTTAAAATATTTTGAGCCAAAGAAACCGAATGTGATCTTCACATTTTTGTTCCATTGGCACGACAATCCTGTTCTGAGCAGAAGGTTTCAATCTTTTGATACCACAGCCTATTTTCCTGTTTTAATTCTTTTCTACGCTACTCTCAACATCATAACTTCGAAATAGCTATTTGCAAGGGATGGACAAATTACTTCAAAAAATATTTGTCAGGATGGGACATTACACAGAGAGGCTAATGAGCTTGGTGATTTCCATAACTCTGTTTAATGTAAAAGTGTGCTCTTTCCATCCTAAACGATATTGTGCACATCTGTTATTGCGTCATGACATTTATATATAAACTGATTCTCTCTCAGAGATTCAAAATACATTACGAAACTGTCACACAGAGCTCATTTATGAAAGATCCTGTGCAGAAACATTAGGTTGTTTGTGCTCGGTAATCGTTTTCATGTTCAAAAACAGTACATGGAACCGGTGAATGTTTCATTTTGTCACGTATAAATCTGTAAAGGTGCAGTCCATCATAACAAGGTTTTTTTTCTTATTATTTATTTCAATCTGTTTTATCTGACTGGTCTTTATAAAGGATTCAAAATTCTGTTCCTAAGGACGTGGTTGTTTGATTAATTCACGGTCAAATTACATTAGAGAATACTTCATCTTCCATTATTATCCCGATAATGGATATTTTCCCAAACAACCAGATATTGAAACATATGCAAACAAAGATTCCAATTTTCCTTTGCCATACTCTGTAGTATTATACCGTTCCGTTTGTTTTCGGGCAGCTAAACCTTTACGTATCGTGAAAGATAATGTGGGTAGGCAATTGTTTTATTTTTTTGTTTGAAGAAAATCACGTTTTGTTTTCTTAATTTGTTGGTGTTAATGGAGCTAGCATTAAAAGGAGATGGATCCCGACTCTTTCGTTAAATTTTTAGAATAAACTTTTCCCTTTGGATATAATTGAAAAAACCGCTCAACCATTTCATCTCTATAATGTCAGTAGATAATTTTGTTTATGTTGCATCATAGAAATGACAATAAAGCTGTTGGAAAATTAAATCAGTTTGTTTACTACTTTTGTAGTGTATACACTTTACTTGATATTGATGAATATTCATACGAAGTGGGCAATCCACTAGAAATGCATTTTCCATAATTCAATTGTAATTGATACATATCTATGTATATATATATTCTTATATTTTGTGTGTGAGTCACGTGACTTTTCCACATTAAGGCGAAGTTTCAAGCAATAATTACCTCCTCCATGAATTGTTTTAGCATTATCTGCTTGAAACTTTCTGTACATTTACTAAAATGCAACTTAGAATGAACTTTAACGATATCATAATTAAAACGGTATCATAATTAACGATATCATAATAAGATATCATAACAGCAAAGTAGTGACGTCTGATATCGGTTGTACCATAAACATGTTTCCGACAACGAAGGGGACAGGTGGAAGGGGGGGGGGGCGCGACAAGGCCCCTGATAATATTGATAGCGGTGATAATCATGTGGGCGTGGTGTCTCTACAGCCGCACGCTCCCTTTACCACTGAAAATAGTTTGTCTCCTGCGGAAAAAGAAACGTCTCCGAGTTGTGGTCCCTGATAGTGTGTCACTCACTATCTTACCGAATGCGCTGACTTGACTTACGGAGTTCAAAACACATGTAGTTTGTGGTTAGCTTCATGCAGGGATCCGTTTGCCTTGTTACATAAAAATGTTGTGTAATCGAACTTTGGAATACACTGTGGCAAGATTGTTAATCGGAGAGGACCTGAACCTTAATCCTTATACTTCTATAGGTCATTCTTTCACCGCTTATCAGTGGATTGTTTATTTGTGATGTAAATAATGATACAGCTATTACATTATCCATTCGCAGTAGCAATGTCTCGAATGAAGTTAAAGCAGTTCACTGTGTTAAAGAAATATAGGTCAGATTTCTCATTACAAACACAGAAATGTGAGATATATAATAATTCGTCCACTTCTTTTTGTTTTGTCGTTTATTTTGCTTTGGTTCATCTTGCATTTTAACATCATTTTACCAGTTAGTGATTTTCGAGGTTTCATTCGAAATGAAACAAACGTATTTCCTATGCGAAATTGAATATGAATTCTTTCTTTTTGTGTTCACAGATATGAATTCCGGTTGGCGATCAGCACCGGCGTCGATGGAGTTGAGATGTGGCAGATAGTTGTACCTGAGTCTGAGACTAACGACCATCCTACCATTGAAGGATGCCAGTCTGTCGATTTCTGGGTCATTGGTAAGTCAGAACCATTAAATAGGATTGCTTATGTTTTTAAAAATAGGATTCTTAACAACGCTGAATATACACGTGTTGTTGCAGACCAAATAAGTAGCCTCACACATCATCCTATGCAACACCCAGCCATGCTAAAATGCCGGTACGTCCACCTGCGGCAGGGCCCGGAGGTACAAGCCCCGAAGGAATAAAACCACTCTTCCGCTGAAACCGGTTGCCAGAGGAATCTCGCCAGGAAATGCCTGAGAGTGCCAACCCCGGGCGTATATAGAGGTGCCAAATATCATAAGTTGTTCACGCAAGGCCATAATCGTTGTTGGGCTTTGGTGAATGTGGACGTTCCTTCGAGGTCCATTTTGGTGCACCGGAGCCCTGCTGCTCCTTGCTCCTTGCTACGTCACTTACAATAGATTCGACACATTCCAATCTACCACTCAGCTTCTATTAACCAAAGCGATAGATGCAAGCTGAATCTCATGAATTGTATCTAATTAGAACATCACCAACCACAGAAGGACATAATTTACAAGTGCTGTCCATATCAAGTGACGAACTAGCCCTTAGTTTGTGGCGATCACTTTTCTTTGCTGCCAGTCAAACGTAACTGTACCTTCCCGTACCGTACATCGAGGCACGCCTCTCCAGGTTTCATTCAATACAAACCGGCAAACGCAATTTCAAGAGAGTGGCATATACTAACCCCTGTCCAACATAGGCATTCCTTAGCTTAAAACATTGTTTTAGAAATTGGTATAGCTGCACATGTCTCTATACGAAGCCACATACACGTTCTTGCATCATTAACATTTAACTCCACTCTCAGCAAATTAATCTGTTTCACCTTTCTGTTCTATTTTAAACAGGTGAGGATGTTGATCAGTTGGCCGAAAACATTGACGAAGCAACTGATCTCGGGGAATACAACCCTGTCCAGTGTCTCGGTAAGACATCCAAGCTCGGTTGCTTGAATAAAATATTGAAGAAATTAATGAGTAAAGTAGCCAAACTGCCTTTGAAAGTATCTTCCTGTAAAGGAAACTATCCGTTTAATGTTTCTTAAAGTGTGACTTTTCAACAAATGTGAGAGAAGAAACGACACGTTGATAGAATGTATATGAATTGAGTCCATACTCTGCTTATGTCTCAACGTCAGTATGATTTCTTTGGGTTAATATTAGTTTGAAGCAAACTATTCTGATCTGTATTTGTGTTCTCATGATGCCTGATAGAATATTTAAACTTATTCTAAAACAAATCATTTCCTAAAGTTAGCGAAATAACAAAAACAATTATAAACTGTCGAATAAGTCAAGGTGGTCATACTTCATTCAGTTCGGTTGAAATATATAGCCAACTACTCTAAATAGAGTACAATAACATTATGTATAGTTTAAACATAATTTTGCCGTCGTTCACATGCAAGTCCAAAGTCAAGACTGTTGGTCGATATTTTCGTTTTCGTTGACAAAAATACTACAATATGGCTGCTTTAGTACAAACTTCGTTACAATCCGAAACTCAGTACAAAATTGAAGCAAGTCCGACCCATCTCGTTAGCGATACCTGAGGTTCTTTACCAGTATCTTCGGTTTCACTGAACCAAAATCGCCTTAAATGAATACTGTTATGCGGTTGATGTTAACACAGTTAGCATACAATTTGAAAGTACAGAGCAACCAGTTGGGACAATGTTTTCTATACTTTAGTGTCTAGTCCCGTTTCAAAGCACTGGTGTTGTCAGTGCGAACAGTATGAATATCATGTTTCTATCAGATCAAGGTTTGGAACTGTTTGTACTGTCAATACCAGTGCTTTGAGAGCGTGATATTGGTGTACAGTTTAGCGAGGTATTAGCATTAGGAAATTGTCCCAACTGGCTGTACAGAGGACCGTTGAACTAAATATTCATATATGTAATATACATATTCATGTCGTTGAGAATAGTAACAAGTTAGTTTGATCCATTATTTAGTTCCTTTATGAACACATTTAATGCCAAACGAAGGCAATCGAAACACATTTAGTTAGATTAGTAAGAGTTATCTAAAAAAGAAAAGATGATTTTCCTTGCGAGTTAGTTTAAAGGTTTCTTATAGACTTATTAAATTTACAAAAGTGATTACTAGAGGTTCATGGTTAGTTCTCTTAGTTAAATGAAGTTTAGTGATGATCGGTTTCTTTCTCTTAGATTAATAAAGTTTAACTGATAACAGGTAAATTTAACTTTGTTTACATATACTTTGGTTGATAACAAAAGCAAAAGTTAGAAAGAAAACAAAATACAAACAACGTTTTAGCAAGTACAAAAAAGAAGACGAAAATTTACATAATATCTCATTAAATTGAAAAAGAAATGTCTGAAAATAGATTTAAGAAAAACTGAGGCAGCCTCATCTCCCCTATTATTGCGAAAAAAAAGAAGAAAAAAAGAGTAAATTAAATCACTGTTGTTGATTTGAGTATTTTTCATTTAAACGTGAAAGATATTGGTTATGTATATCAATATTTCACGTGGGTTTGGTGAGATTGAAGGAAGAAATTTATTCATATTAACTCAAATTTATACAATTCATATTTAAATTTGTGGAAGACATATATTATAAGGTGATTCTTTTCGAAGTTTCCAAGTTGTATTGATTTTGTCCTTTTCAGTATTTACTTTGACTTAAATTTATTTACCCACAGGCAATTTCAGTCCTCCTAGGGCAATTCCAATCAAACCGTTCTTTTTGGGTTGATTCAAAAGTTTGTACTAGTTACTTTTTCAATTTCCCAAAGAAGAAATAAAACACATGTAGTGTTTGCTGGGCTATTCCAATCATTCAGTGTTACGGGTACTTGGTGACGGTGGGCTGATTGGTAATGCTGTTTTTCTCTCTCTCGAATATTCCGATGAATTAAGTGATACATTATTTGTATTGAGCCAAGATTAATTCAACTGTCTGCATATGTATTCACATGAGCTCTTAGGGTTTAACGAGCATCATGGGTATCGGAATCTTCTCAATTTGGCTGAATGGATCTTCTTTGCAAAGCCCTTTCGCTTCTCTGCACATGATGTATAACGCCAGGACTGTCGGTACTACTTCCTTGCCATTTTTTTTTGCTGGTTTGTTGTCATTGTAAATGTCTGTTTCGTTTTGTACTTTTCTCCTTTAATTTCATAACCCTTTCAGCTATTTCTGTCATTGCTGCCTTCTAGGACTTACTCTTTGTTTTTTAAAGATCTGCCAGGAAAATAACATATAAACATCATATGTTATTAACAGTTTTCGTGATTCAACAGCACGTATATAAGCTTTAGCATGACGAGTGGAGGTTTCATTAAATATAACGAAGTTGATCTTACGAAAAGTTTCGTCATTTTACGTTTTACAAGTCGATGTGTTACTCACTGACAGGATATTAAGTGTCTGGATGACAAAATGTTTTATGATCAAGTATATCTCTTTTATAAACCTTCGATTTGATGACGAAATCGAGGATGGCGTATAAATTGATCTGTTGCGATCTTACTTTTGGAATAATTTGTAGGTTTATTAAAGTTGTCAAATTCATCAAACAGCTGTTCACGTGCCATCATTGTAAAGTCACTTTCTTCCACATTCATGAAAGGTTAGAGTAAATAAGTCGAAAGTCACTTGGATCTTAGCCTGGACTGAACATTCCAAAGGTATAACATTTCAAGGAAACATCATCAAGAACGTTATTACTATAGCAACAAATAACTGCCTTGGCAACATCACAGACCACGTAATGTAATGTTCGTGGAACATATTAAGAGTTTAGCCAATCAAAAACGGTTACATTCAATCAACCAACTCCTTCGAGATATGAACCAGATATTGAGATGAAATTTTCAACTAGCAGTTGTCGAAATTTTTTCTCTTTAAGAAAAATTCTTTATTATCTGATACCGGAATAACCCTTAAATGTGCGTTTCGGTTACATTTGGTTTTAAGAAATATGAGTCTGCAAATGAGAATGTTCGATAAACTAACTTTCCTTTTTTTTTGTTTCTTTTCTAATTTGGCAGAAATTGAACCAACCACTCCAACACCGAATCATGCAAGCACCATTAAAGCATACACCGTTCGCTCTTGTCTGTCTTTCGTTATTTCTTTTATTGTTTTCTTTCATGTAACAATACGTGCACATTAATTTTATAATTAATATATCATACAAAAGTCTTTCAAAGTCACTATACCTTTGGTGAATTCGTACCAAAATTAGTCATATCTAATGATTAATAAATATTCAATTTTGTTTTTAGCAAGTTTCATTGTATATTTCATAACCGTTTTTTCAAGGATGAAACTTGATTTTCATAAAAAATCTATTATTTCCCACCGTACTCTGTAGTCTATTAACAGCCGCTTTAAAATGGAGATTGTGAATATTGAAATACCATAGACCTACATGCAACTGTAAAATATGGGGAAAAAATTATGTAAATTTCTCGTATAGAATTTACGTTCAACACCTAACGTTTAATGGTGTATTTTTGCTTTTTATGGGGGAGCTGGTGAGGGGGGGGGGGGGGCGTTTGGTCGTTATCTTTAGCAAGCGAACCACTCAAAATAAGTGGACAACTGATGAAGCTATGAAACCCTCGTAGAAGGTGCATAATCAAATACGCTATAAAAGCGATTGGCAAATATTTTACCTGATACAGGGTACGGTTATGTATCCAAACAGGCTTGGGTAAAGTATTGCCATAGTTAGACAAGTGAAATGCAGACAATTGTGACCAAGTTATCAATTTAACTGGTCAAACGTTCGTAATTTTCCTTGGTTTGGGGCAAATATTTAAATCTGGGGGATGAAAACCTAACTATCTAGTGTTCCGGTAAAATATTTTTTTCTCAAATAATATAGAGTTACAGAAATTAATTAATTCGATAAGATGAGATCCTCTACACATCGGATGGGAGTTCAAAAGTTCGATTTTTTTTTTCCAAAGCCGCATGATAAAAACTTGATTACATAAACTGCTGTGAGAGTTTAGTATAGGCTACTAGGAAACTAAAGTTATAAAGCTCAACTTAAGAGGCATGCTATTATTTGCAGGAAATATAAAATACTCAAGGGAGAATAGTAAACGTGATTTCAAACAATTACCAAAACTGCAGGGAAAAATAAACATACAAAAAGCAACAATAAAAGGTTCCTTTATTCAGTATAACAATACAGTGGTTCATTGTTATATTTGTGTAATTGAGATTTTGTAATTATTCAATTGGAGTCTTCATTTCGTCGTCCAGACTCTCTTTTACACAGGCTACTGAAACCAAATTCCGACAAATTTCCAAGATTTTTCTTTTGTTCTTCAAACTTCAAAATTGCCTGGTAAACGGGAAACTGAAAACGATTTAGCAGCAAAAAATGAGCAAACTAAATATTAGTCAGATATCTCAAAGAACTAATTATAGCAATAATATACTGGAAATTGGAATATCCCCTTACGAAGCAATAACACCTAACAAATTATTTGAACGTGGTTCTATCGATCATTTTGTGCCCCTAGCAACTATTTGTGGTTTTGGCTTAAAAGTTCTATTCATGATGCTGCATGACGTAAGACTGCACTGTTGCTTGACATTGCATTCTCATCATGATAACCAGTGGAAATTTGAACTTAAAGTCGTTCAAAACCATGCAGATGTAAATATCACATATTTTCCCCAATTAAATTGGTAGTTAGTTCTCATGATAAGCTTCTGTTTTTGTATGAAAGTCAGTAGTGTATGCCGACTAAGCTAGACCAGAACAATTACAGTTGATCTCCATTCTACCATGAAGAAAAAAATCGTTCTCCCGGATCCGAAGGTATTATTAACTATCATTTAGAGGAATTGATGTAACAGGAAGAAGAAAATTCTCAACGCCTTCAATTTATATAACTTCCTTGTTTGCCTTTTTGTCGCAGCTGGTTTCTTTCTTCTTTTTTTTGATCATTTTTTTTTTTGCATTTTGGAAATTAGTTGACTCTCGAACTGGTCCTGTAAATACTTTGATATTGTCCTACAAGTGTCCCCGCGTATGGGTTGATTGGGCTGTAAAATAAAAGTCGTCGGTTGGGGGATATTTTGTTGCATTAGCCTGGGCCGTGAGGGTAAATGTTGAAAACTGATGCCATTCTGCGGGACCCCTTTAATTAACCTTCGTGAAATCACTATCATCTTATTCAAAATTGACAGCTGCCATCATTGAATGCGGATCGAAGTTAATTATGTAAGGATCTATCTTGTATATTTCCCTGCATTTTTGATACATTATGGAACTCATTGAAGCCATGATGTTGGACTATTGTATTATACCCCTGCCTGTTGTTATTAAGTTGGTTACCCTATTTCAACAGGGATTCCTTACTTTCTTTAACGTAAGGTGATAAGGGAATATCAATAACATAACGGACGAATCTTGGTTTATTACATCTGGATATTACTTGGTTCATCAGATTGTGCAAAATGTGTGCCACATTGTATCAAAATGTTATTTTTTTCAGATCAATCCAATTGAATGGTTTTCCGGCCAGATTCTTTAATGTTGTCTCACTGGGTACAAAAACATTACATAACGATATCGATATATGTACCGAAAATCATATCATCAAATCATCACCGAAAATTACTTGAAAGAGTTGTCAAATACTAATATAATTCAAAGTCAAAAGGAGTAAAATGTACATTACAGATGCAGAATGGAAATGACAACATTACAGTACTTAATAATCCAGATAATATTCACGCTGTGATGTAGCTTCGCTAAGGGAAATTAAGTATGAAGCAAATCTAAGTTTGAAAAATAAATGGGTTACGAAAACTTTGCAGAAGATACTAATTCCTTGTAAGGGTGATTACAAGTATGTATAATTGTATTGTTTGATTTAATAAAGTCTGCAAAATAAGTACAAAATCAAATTCCGGACGTTTGGATACGATTTTGATTAGTTAGATACGATAGGAATCATTATAAAAACAATCCATACCGAACACAATATAAGTGAAGACTCCTACGAAATATTTCGTGAGTATCTTGTATAAGGTTAACAAGAGTCATTTATCTGGTTAAGTAAGAAAACAGGCATTTCATAGTAACAAAAGAATACATATTAAAAAAAAAGTTGTATACGATATTGCTTTTCTATTACCGTTATATACATTTCTCTATTAAATAAAGATAGAAGGCTGCATAATATTGTGTATTATCATTATTATTATTATTATTATTATTATTATTCTGCTGTCTGTTTTTGTTTTGGTGACAACATGCGTTAAAGCTTCACTAACATTTCCCAGTAAATGAGGACAGGACAGGTGGGGCGTAGAAGAGTTGGCAAAATGTTTCTAACATCGTCAACTGAATGAATCGATATGGTAGCATACCCTACGACGTCTTTTTACAGAGAGCTACGTGAAGTAACGTCAAATCCACACCGAAAAACAGCAATGCTGAATCATTAAAATTCATGTTTCCATGCTATATGGACTATTTCACTTGCAATCTTTCCAAACCAGACACGGTATAATGTAAAGAAAAAAACGTTAACATGCATGGAATAGATGCATAATTGCAATAAACACATTACAAGACAATCGTATGTAGTCGGCAATGTATCAATGTAGTCGGCAATATCATACACGAGTTCGCAAATACGTTTTGAATTACAACAGGGTCATACCACATGGATAAAATGATACACTTTAGATAAATTTAAAGGAGATAAAACTTGGAAAATTCCCAAAGTTTTAAATTCCATCATCTACGCAGTACATTTTCAAAATCAAACTTTTTATACGTCACTTATGGACAATGTTTATGAAAATAAAAGCATTCGTTTCTATACTAGTATCAATAGTCGTTTTCAATTGTACATGCACATCCTTAGTGTCCATGTAAAAATCCTGTCAAGCAGTAAACTAGCAGGCTAAACAGGTAAAACTACCAGTCGGCGTCCACGAAGAGAGTAAAAGATATGAGACCGATACTTAATGTTGTCCACAGAATCTATGGCAAACAGAAACATGAGGTTTGTAAAACTTGGGATGTTCTTATATAGAGGCATGGGATCTACCTGTGATAGGATATTGCAACATAGAATATGCAATAAAGCACACGTAGATCTTATTGGTCTTTCAGTTGACCATATAGTGTAATATTCCAATTTCACGAGAGTAATTACATCTTTAAGGGTTGAGACTCGGTGATAGGAAGAAGCATATCAATATGGCTCACAAGAGCCATTTCACTTGCTTAGAACCCATAGAGAAGAAAAATAAAGAAACAAAGCAAGTCAATGAATACAAATGCCCATCCAGCCTAACCTAGTATACAGAGCATGCATACAACGTGCAACGGACAAATGGTGTAAGATTTAATCCATACGGTCTCTGATAAATGCAGTTAAAAAATACTTATTAAAAGTCACAAGAATATTTTAAATTTATACCGTATATTTTATAGGTTTTTATATTCTTGAATAAACAGGATATTCTTGACAAGACTCTTGTTTCACGTAAAAAGTCAAATGATATATCAGTTTAACCCTTGTTAATCTATAAGTTTAATTCTATGATATTAAATTCTAAAATTCTATAATCTATGTCACTTTAAACCTATCGTCTTATACTCTACCATTGACTAAATCAGTCATGAAATTAACTATGCGTAACACCATCATTTCGATGCCAGATAAATGAGATTTTGGCCGTGGGTGATTTCTCTGAAGTCTGGGATTTGAATTTCTATCTCTGCTTGGCGCATTTGATTGCAGTGGCGTAGGAAGGTACTTTTGAGTGGGGGGGGGGCTGAAGACTGATGGCCGGCCTGGGGGAGGGGTCTAAGGGGAGGGGGTGTCCCCCTCCCCTTTGGAATTTCTTGCATTTCCAGGTGGCCTCAGATGCAATTTGGTGCAATATAGCACACTTCAACACCCACTCCATTTTGTTACCTTAATTTTGTATTTTCACCTGGCCTTAGATGCAATTTGGTGCTCCAAATGAAATTTTTTTTTCTTATTTGGAAATGAAAAAGGGGTTTTCTGACTTGCGGAGCGGGGGGGGGGGGGGGGCGGAATGATACTTCCGCCCCTCCACATTTTTCACTGGGGGGCTGTCGCCCCCCAGCCCCCCCGGTTCCTACGCCCTTGTTGGATTGAATATGATCTCCATCAATTCCCGGATTTTCTCTTTGTCCGTCTTCCACGGACGGGTTAACTGTAACTTGATCAGCAATTGACATGGTGTTTTTTTTTGGTGTCCCTCGTATTCCGTTCCTACACTGGTTTGCTGTCGATCACTAGATAAAGTTATTCGTTGTAAATTCTTGCCAAAGCGATGAGTTATACCTTGTGCTGGCAGTGTTATGGAAATGCTAGGAACAACAGAAGAAAATACTCGATCCGAAGCAGGCTCGCTTTCTTTTTGGTTTACAAATTGGCCCCGTGTGTATGGTTTATGTGAAGGATGTCGTGTGTGATGATTACTGGGACTGGCTATTTCTCGGAGTTGGTTGACCAGTTACATAGTTCGATTGATGCTGTCCTTGATGCATATGTTGGCCACTCATACTTCCGGCATCTTCTGGAGAACCGTTTTCAGAATTGTCAACTTCTCCTTCGTTGCCAGATGAATCTTCTTGTGGTGGCTACTTTTGGTCTCCATCCATATTCTCTTGGTTACTGTAAATTCTATTCAGACATAATTACCTCACCATTGCTCTCAATGATGGTAAGTCATTAACTGGACACTTCTTTAATTTATTGCATATATATTCGATGAACCATTGATAAAAAAGGTGTTGAAATAAATGAGCCGATAGCTGGCCACATCAAGAATATCTGAGGTTCATTTATACATGTTAAAATTCTCGAATCTCATAGGCCCGTTGTCGTCAGCTGAACTTGCTCTTAAACTATGGGTTATAAGTTGTAAGGAAACAAATATCTCGGGAAACTTAATCCCTATCCCAGCTAGCTGCCTAAGTTAACTCAAGCAAACGAATCAGATCAAGTAATGGTATGGCTACGAGCCCCTCGATATTAGCACCCCTTGGCAAAATGATCGCCAAAATATCTGAGAAAGCAACCTTTCAGCCTGAAGTATACTAAACATATGGTGCGAGCTACCATGGTAACCTCATTTAGCAATGCTGGTATTAATGATACTAATATTATGGTGCTACGCACACAAAAATAGGCTTTACGTTAGTAATTGTATCAGATGTTATTGGAGGCTTCGATGCAATGTTCAAATGTCCTGAAAGCAGCGATGAAAGGAATCGAACCAACGAAGACAGTTATACACCACAGTTGACTAACTAATGTCAGAACACCGTCGATAATTAATACATACGTATTGTCTAACTGACAGGCTTAGGCCTACCTTTACTGATCGGGAATACAGCAGCAGATGTATTAAAAAATGTATGAAATGCGCAAACAGTAAACGTCATTATTCAAAAGAAGTAACGTTTCAAGTTCTTGTTCATACCTATTACCGTCTGTTCATATGTTAAAGCCAATGTACTACAAACGTTACCCGTTTGTTCACATGTGTTTACGACTCAACAGTAACTATATTGCTTAGAACAGAATATAGTTAACATAGTACGTACTGTGAGGCCATGAAAATATGTTTTACTTTTGAGTTGTTTGTTGATACTGAGGAGCTGACTTATGAACTGTACCATTGAGTGATGTTTAAAGGTTAGTTCCAAAACAAAAAGTAAAAACACTAGTTTTATATAACCCGGTGTGACAGGATTCCCCCCCCCTGAAAATATTCCCCCCGGGGGAATATTTCCTGGGAAATATTCCCCCCGGGTGGGCATTATTCCTAGGAAATATTCCCCCCAACCTGGAAAAATTCCCCCCCACCTTCATGTAATTCTAGTTAATTATATTTTTGTACACCTATCAAGGATATCTCATCATGGAATAAGGAGATTTTAACATTTTTTGGGCATGAACTTGGAATATATCATTCCTGCAATAAGGATATTCAGAGGAAATGTCTTGGGTTAGGGTTAGGGTTAGGCCATGAATGCAGTGCCATGAATGGAATGGGACTAGCTCTGATGCTCTGATGTAGTCAAGTATAATCATTGTAAATTGAAACTATTACATTGTGTTGGTATGATGGTTCCACAGGAGGATTCAATGTTTTATCCTAGGAAAAATCCCCCCCCCCCCTAACTTCCTAATTCCCTCCCTAAATTCCTTCCAACTAACTGTCCGCTGGCCACTAAAAAAAATGTTGCGAATACGTGAAGGATATATTCCTAGCGTTTAATTGCCATGAACAAGCGATCGACCATCTCATCATACACTGAATTTGAGATATCGCCTATTGGAATATAGGAATATTATGAAATTCATTGCAAGCTAAAGACTTGCAGGTGCTGGCAGGAAAATTGATCATGCTTATGGTGGGGGGGGGGGTAAATTTTCAGGGTGGGGGATTTATCCTAGGAAAAATCCCCCCGGGGGGAATTTTCAGGGGGGGGGGAATTTCCTGTTACACCGGTCATATCGAAACTTAATTGCCTTACAATCATTCTTTCAGATAAAAGCGACACAAAGTGAAATCAAGTTTAAGGGTATAACTTACATAGTCACTCTTCCAGGTACACAGAAGATTGGCAATGTCCTACATACAGTTTACATCAATGCAATCACTAAAATCTTGCAAACGATTGAAAAGTGTAATTTGCTTTTATGACTTATACTTTACGCATATGAGAAAACATGCGTCACCTAGTGACTGCTATATCTATAATAATCAACTAATCCGTTTTAGTGACGTATCAGTTTCTGAAGAAAATCATTATTGTGATTGGCTGAAGAAACTTTTTTATCTATGACCTGAGTGTTATAGGCAATGATCATAGTTCAGTCATTTTGATAATGAGCCTGTATTGTGTGAAGTGTTACCGTATAGCGTACTTAAATAACTAGAACAAGTGGTACCTGCACTGTTAATATTGTGTATGTGAGGGAGGGGGCGGGGTGTATGGGTTTGTGTGACATATTTAAGATTATTTGATCGTTAATATTTAGAAGTAAATGTACACAAATATTGACAAAATAAAATGCGCTGAAAGAAATGTATCACGTGACCCTATAGGCTTGCGTCAATTTGGTAACTATATATTTATGTCTAATCGCATTTAAACAGAATATCATCAATAAATTCGTAATTTCTGTATCATATTTAGGCTATTTTTATCGTTTGTAATACATCTACATGATAATTCCTTCTGAGTTCACTTAAAAATTCATCTTTATTGTTTCAAAATACCAAACGATATAAATAACCTAATATATCATACAGACTAAGGATACCGAAAATTACGAATTTAGTGCAGATATTCTGTTTAAATGCGATTAGAACAATATATAGTTTATTCTCTGTGTCCTTTTCGTACATACATACATATATACATACATGCACAAACGCACACATACATAAATTCTTAGACACATGCTCGCACATACACGCATACACGCACACCCACCCACACATAGTGAAAGAATGGATGTTTCGTAACACCCGATTCTCATGGCTGTATCAGTTAAAACTGCTAAACGTGAGTACCCGTTACTATGTTAACACTAATGTGTGATACAATTTTGGAACGTGTATTTGATTAATTACAAACAGAAAATAGAACACAATCCTGTAATGATTGACTGAACTAACCAGACTACTCTAAAGGTTTCGCCATTAATTTCGTCCACAGTTAACAGAAAGTGGGTGACACTTTACTGCGAAACGCTTAAAATTTGCAATTTGAACCATGTTTACAAGGTATACCTTCTAGTCTAACATTAGGACAGTTGTTTAAACTCTTAACCAGTCATTATAGTTGAGTTGAAACAGCCTTTGAGTAATGAATTCGTCTGTTAGTAATTTTTTCCACAGTAGCATGCTGACAGGTCTAAAATGTGTTACGGTGTTATAACACACTTCAGTTTATACTGATTAAAAGCTGTCTCTTATTCACTGCAGTACAAACTGATCAAGCCATGTACATTGGGTGCACAGTAGCATCTGTTGACAGGTCTAACATGTGTTACGGTGTTTCAACACACTTCAGTCTATACTGATTAACGGTTGTCTCTTATCACAGTACAAACTGATCAAGCCATGTACATTGGGTGCACAGGTGAATCTGCTGACTGTTCTAACATGTATTACGGGGTCATAACACACTTCAATTTATACTCATTAACGGTTGTCTCTTATTCACAGTACAAACTGATCAACCCATGTACATTGGGTGCACAGGTGAATCTGATGACAGGTCTAACATGTGTTACGGTGTTATAACACACTTCAGTTTATACTAATTAACGGTTGTCTCTTATTCACTGCAGTACAAACTGATCAAGCCATGTACATTGTGTGTCCACGGTGCCCAAAATGAAATCTTACTTTCATATTTCTCTCTAATTGTTTGATGAATTGCTTACGCTGGTGTTGTCAAAAAATGCGAGTAAGACTCCACAAATATGAGTAAAAATACGATAAATTAGCAAGATGCTAGGTTCCCACAGCCCAGGTTACTCTGGTACCAGTCTCGTACTGACGCAAACCAAGACATACATTACTTCAAGGACGTATTGAAGCAGGACTAGATAAGCCTCAGAGGTTACTTCTGATCAATACAGTGGGTGGAAGAAATCTTTAAATAGGTCACTCGAAAAAATGGGTTTTTACAATACTTTAATTGATAGTAAGCTGAAAATGTTCAGATATTGCCATTGTTTAATGCATTGTCAGAAGGTCAGAGAAGGACACTGATCGAATGGTTACATATAGGGGTGGCTGTGTAAATGAAGTAAACAGTAAACATACACCTGGTTAGAAAAAAAAAATGAAATTGTTTAATTATATTGCCACTGTATTGTAGCTATTACAAAATAATGGAAAGGTGGGCTTAACTGGTGAACACCGTGAGAACAAAAGAAGAGGTTGGGTTTAGTGTAACCATGCCAAAATGAATCTTTCAAACTTGAGAGGGAGGGAAGGGGTGGGGGTGACAGAAAACCGGCGAGGCTTGGGGATTTCCCTACAATAATGTTAGTTTTATAGATACTGCGCTTACTCAATGAGACGTTGGATATTTCCACCTGTTTCATCTCAAATGTTTTAATTTTCTCTCAAAATTTCGGATATTATTTCCCCAGAAATTTCATATTCTCTTTCACTTATACTAAACTTTTTTTTCTATGTGAAAACATACAAATATTTGTCGGCTATTTTCTGGACATTTAGACTTATATTAACCAAAAGTTCCATTTACCCCTCCAAATTTCGATTATGTCACATTAGAATGGTAGAATTTAATTAAATTGTAATTATGACAGAATAAGTCAATCTGTCAACGGTTTATTTTAGAGAGTTTGACAAGTAACTTTTACTTTTAGTCAACCCTGGTTGTTGATGATGGAGATTAAAATCCAGAGATGTAGGACGATTTAGATAAACCCTAATCCCTCTATTCACTATACAAAGGTACAGGGTAGCATACTCTTGAGATAGCTAAAGTGTACACAAAAGAAACACCACCAGGTCAGGGCATAGTCAAGATGACAATGTATTGTATTGCCAGGTGATGCCAATTGTTGCACTAGTAATTATGCGAGATATCACATCCAGCCAGTGAAGTGAGTGTTGGAGAGGATTATTATTCACTCTCCCAAATACTACTATCGGATCGAGTCATGCTATGTTTCTTAGCTTAAAAAGGCGGAGCTATATTCTTGTGGCTTTTCATATCATGGGGCACAGGATCCTAAATGATACCTGTATTGAAGCCTGGGTTAGTATACTGTAAATTATGACTGGCATTTAACTGTGAGAACTGAAAACACAATTATTTCCTGAAGATTCCAGATTCATATATAATGTTCTGGATAGGGCAGCTTGTCGGCGGAGTTGGGATGGAGGTATACCACCTGACCGGACAAATTATAGACTGTATTGCGGAGCTCGTCTAACAGTTTAAGAACTGGCACCATTGTAAGTAGAAACTTGTTATTATAATATGTTTTGTATAAATATTATTTGGGATGCAACTACTTTAAAGTTAGTATACTTTTGGAGGTAATCAAAATTCAGTTTAATTTTGAGTAGTAATTTTGAATTATGTCGGATAAATGAAAGTCACGCCTTAATTGGGTTTCGTTAAGAAAGTAGCCGCTTGCTGGTATCGTAATAATGATGGTGACTTTTAATTTATAGCACTGCAAAATAATTCAAGCTACTTTTGGCAAAGAGTAATTACACGTTTTGTGTATTAAACATGAGTTTGGTGTGCACAAAGGAAAGTGATGATAATGCTCACCATAGCTTTGGAATTAAAAGCAGGAAATGTGTATATGTTCGAGTTTAACCATTTTTATTTTCTCACATTGCATATTTATTTTTGGATAGCTGCCAGGCGAATGTGTCACATTGCCACTTTCTACTATTGTGGGTGACAGATTATATTCTCGTAACTTCCAATTTTCGCACTTTTCATATCTGATATGTCCACTAAATTTCCGACTTTTCTCGAAATGTGAACTGTTTGTGCTGAAAGTTTTGACTTTATATTTAGACATGTAATTTCTGATTGTAACGAAATTGTGGCTTTTTATGATCATGAATGAAACGTCCGCGTAAATTGTCAAACGTTCGGCATTTCATTGAAACTTTTGACTTTTTCTGCTCATATTTTGATTTTCTATCGAAATTTTGTAAAGAAATCAACTATTGACGGATTGTGACATACATGGAAAGGAAACTTTTTTGTTTGCTTACCTGGCCCTTTTCTCCTAGCTTGCGTGGAAATGCAGGTTATCAACTGACAAATTTTGCAACGAAATATAGAGAACTAAATGTTCTGAAGTGATTCACCAATAAGAGACAGCTGTTGCTAAATTGTTGTCCAGTCGCTAAGTTCGATCTTGAAAGGGCTGGCAGGCCTCGAAATATGCAACCCCCACCCCTCCATCCCCACCGACAATTGATGTATGTACGTTCCTGACCATAGCATTTCTTATTTCTTTTCGCATTTAGATTCGGCATAGAACACAACAACGTAGATTCGGCATAGAACACACAACAGTAAGGTATTCATTTTATCGAGCGCAAACGTGGTAAACATTTAAAGATAGATGTATGGGGGACAAATGGCATATATGATACCAATTTACCCCATGGTAAGTACTTTGGTAAATATTTCGCACCACTTTTTGCAGCACGCACAATATTTCTCTCTGTAAATTTCCTACATATCGCCTGCTCCAATGTAATCACGATCCTATAATACTTCCGATATTTTATTTGAAGCCCCTCTTTTCGAAGACCCCCACCCCCTCCCCCCCCAAAAAAAACTCACTTTTATATGGAGATTTCTTAACGTGTCTTTGATTGCTAAAATAAACAATATTTGCCAAGTATTCTGATCTACTTTGTCCGTATCGTGCTCTGGCAGGGTCGTGAAGACTTAATTGGCGGCGGCTATCCCATAATCAGCTTTTGAACATATGAATACTTAAAGGTCTGATGTATAGACTCCAACTATAGCACGCTATCATGGAAAAGTTTCTTGAGATTACGTAATCGACCTGCCTTGGTCGTAGAATGACCTCTTTTTACCAATCAGTCTGCAACGCCTGCAACATATTTTATTGTACGAGGGTCTTTGTGTGAACACTGTATGATAAACTACACTGTAGACATGAATATATTTCCAGCCAATGTTCACACCAAGAGCCTAATGGTGTTAAGAAGCTATGTAGGGCTAATTTTAGAGCCAGAGGTCGATTTACGACCGTGGCAAGTTGATTACGTAATCACAAAACTTTCCTAGGTTTAGCGTGCTATAATTGGAGCCAACGATGCAGATCTTTAAACAATACTGAAACAGCAAAGGCTATCTTTAGCTCATAGTTATGAAAGGACAACAATCGACTTGCTCCTTCGCTTGGAGATACTTTCCCCTCTTGTCACATAGATTGCAACTGAACGGTTCATGTTAAATTGTGATTATTGGCAAAAGACAGAGGTGATTACAAGTGGACATCAAAGGTGTATCGTAACGAAGAAACAGAATGAAGCAAAGACAACCAACTTTCAAAATAATGCTCTTGTATTATTTACAACAAAAATCAAACATGATATTTTGAATTTTTGTCTATTACTAATTAATAAGAAAATGAATTTACTTCACAAAAACAAAATGACTCTCACTAACACATTTTACTGGTTGAGACCTCGAAATTGTCACTACCCTGTATATTGCCCACGTACATGGTGCAATGCCTTGGAAATTCAGATAATTTTTAACCTTTCCTTTCGATTTAAACTTGAAGCATTCCGAGAAATCAGCCATGATAATACTTGTGTATGATATATTTCTGCTCAAGTACATCCAACCTAATCAGTCCAACTAACAATTCGATATCTTCAAGTACCACATGATTTCTTTATTTATTTATTTTTATTATATGGGAGCAAGAAAAATTACAAGTTTAAAATACTCACAAATGGTCAGCATTTTTTTCTTGACGTTGTGATCTTTCTTGATTCACATGTATAGAAATCGTACTTTGATATCATAATTTAATTTTAATATACCGGCAAGCCAGCAAACTAAATGAGCAGTAAAGTAGAAAGTTTGATATTGATTCTGGCCGCCCACGGGACAACCACATACACTTTTTGGGAGTTTTAGCCCCCCTCCTCCTCAGAATAAGATCAGGAGGATCAGCCACTACATCCCACTGACATACAGAATATTACAGAATATCCTGGTGTACAGCACATAAATATATAACACGTATTTTCAGTACAATATACACAGTTAAAAAAAAATTCAACATTATTTGAGTTTAAGTTGCAAAATATAGCACCATTTTGCACATAAGCACCCTTAAGTTTTACCTAAAATTCCTAAAAATTCTCAAAGGGACATTGTCAGTTTTCAAAGACAGGTATTGGCAAGCTAATATTAGAACCAAGAAAGATAACGAAAGAAATGAAAGGAAATTAAAAAGGTATTAAAAACCCATCTGAAAACAGTTTGACAATGCAGTTTGACAATAGATGGCCACTTAGCCATCTTGGATGCATTGGAACGAAAGATATATGGCAACTTAACTCACATCATATATCAAGATCTAACAAACTTTTGATCTATATAGCGAGGGTGATGATAGGGCAGAAGGGGAAAAGCAAAGATTCACAAATACACGATACCAATCAAGCCAGTCATAATGAGAAAACTACAAAGTCGATGAAAGACTTTTAACAACAAAAAAGAATAAATAAATATATAAATAAATAAAATGCAGCACGGGAAATCAATATTAAACATGGAACAGACAATGAATTTGGTGTTAAACTCACACACACTATCCAACCAGTGTCAAATCACAAAGCCAACAGGCTTGGTCATCGTTCCTTTTGCCACGAAATAGTTGAACATTTAGTAGTATAACAAGAACTCAAGTTTTCAAGTTCAGGATATTCTTATCTGCAAAATACTTGGTCTCAAGTTTATTCCAACTTATAGTTTTTTAGAGTTGACAAAGTTTTCAGACTTTGACCTCCACTGGCTGCCTCAGATTACCTTGGACATTCACCAAAGTAGGGTAGTTAAACTCACGACAGTACATCTTTAATATGAAGTCTTATCCAGGTGTTACTTTGGAATCACATTTTCTGTCTGTGATCTACGCTGACCCCAAATGACCTTCCTCACAGAACACGGGGGGTTCCTTGTATGCACTGTAAGATGTTTCTATCAAACCAGGAAAGGAAGTTCATCCAACCTTCACTTTTGGAGTTGTCCTGAGTACAAAGTTTCAGACTTTGACCTCCTTTGATGTTTAATGACCTGTAACCTCCACAAAAAACACCAGCAACGACCCCGACACCATGGTTCTTGTAATCACTAGAAAGAAGAATTAGCTGTTGGAAGACGAAGTACATTTAATGTGATTCCCAAGTCTAAACTGCGACAACACCAAGACATATATTCTTCCTATAACTTTGAAATCTGTGTCTAGATATCTTGTCTCTATATCTACCTGTTTGTATAAATCAGGTATCTATGTTATATATCAATGATAACCACAAGCCCATGCAATTCCTCTTGCTAAAAGTATCTTGATGGTCAAATAGCCGAGATCTCCTGACACAAATACAAATAAATAGGAGATGGATTGCTTCAAAATGTAGAAAGAGATGCACTTTCTTCTCTAGAGAGCCTGTAGCGAGAGATAGAGAGAGAACAGAGAAAATGAGTCTGTTTGAGAAATCACAACAATCTTTAATACAATCGTTTGGGACCTTACCCCTCAGAAAACCAAGTTACGATGATGGAATGTGGCACAAAAGACTAGTTTGATATATTGCTACAGAGCTTTCCAATAAAGGGTAACATATATTTTCATACTCTGACACACACACACACATACCATTGTCATCAACTTTGCATTGGCAAGGAATCAGACATCAAGACAGACAGAACGTCCCAATAAGACAGTCCACTATACCAGTCTGTCTCCATGATTAAAATTTTCCTTTCGTTTTATAGCAGACAATGACTTATCATGCAGGGAATTTCTTTCCAAATTTGGGCTCATAAAATGTTGATTAGTTTAGTTTAGAGACCAAAGAATCAAGAAGCCTTACACTAGCTTATTTGAGACCCTATCTGTGTAAGATCTTGGATGAACACCGGCTTATTTCAAGCCTTCTCTTAAGTGTTCAGAGGATAATGAGGCAGGGGTGTGAATTCGCTCCCATTCATGCTCCCGGGACTGTCACTCAACGTCCCCATCCGACGGACGAGAGTGCATGACCCAGCATCTGACCACTTTCTCAAATACTGAGGTAGGCAAAGGCACCCCATTCGACATCACTGCAGTTCAGCCATGACGAACAAAGTTGTTTCGAAACCAAGATTAAATCGCAGATTTCAAAGTAAAAAAAAAAAACTTTAAGGTTATTCACTGTGTTGTTAATCTTTTGGAACATAATGGCTTGACGGCAAATCTCAAACCTACTTCACTTACCTATGTAGGTCCTACACTAACGGATATAACTTGTAACACGCAAGAGTTAAACACAATGAGTACGAAAACGTGTCTGTTTAACATACATGACCAACCTTTGGTAAGAGGATGCCAGAAAACAAGGCTCACCTTTATTGTTTGGTAACGACACACCTCAATGATTCCCTAGCGTTCCATATTGCTAGTCTTTGCTTCCCTCCATAACGATAGGGCAGACGGACTTGTAATCCATCAGGCATACCTTCCATCTGTACGTCTCCTGTTGGAAGCTTGGAATATGGCATTTTGGCTCCTGGCTTCCCAACTGCTTCAGCTACAAGTAAAAGAAAAACAGAAAATGGGTTGTTTAATTTGAAAATCGTTACCGCGACATGCTCACCACATTGTCATGCCTAAATGCGATTATGTCATAAAGGATGCTCTCTTGGTATATTTTGAACAATAGACGTACTGACAGGTCTTCAAGACTACAAAACATAAATTATAATAATGGTTGAAGCAGAGGCTGGGTCATATTTGCCAAACATGGATGTAACATATGGTCCAGAATATTTAATCATTTTACGAATATTTGTTGCATCAAAAGTAGCAATAACAGATTGAGATCTTTAGCACTCATTTTTCATTCTTCAGTCTTCTTTTATTTGATGATTATATTTATGATAACCTTACCCTTCCAAAATATTGAGAATACATCGTACTAATGGGGAAAATGTTCCTCTTGTTTCCTTCCCATCTGTAATACTATACAGTATATCTTCTTACAATTATTGTCTTTATTTTGGGTAGTATTTAATCTTTGCAATTTATTTTGCTTTAACGCTGTTATTCTTACTGGTTTGATTTTGTACGTTTGTGTTTTTATCCGTCTCTTTTGTTGTTTTGATTTGATTTGTCTTACTTGACTTTGTACGTTGCCTTTGATTACTGCATTGTATAGCTGGTGATTTATAAATAATAATAATAATGATCATGATAATGATAGAGATAATGATAATGATAATAATAATAGTACATATAGTACATACTTTAAGTAACTCTTTTGGAATAAAATGAAGGTGTTTGATTTCTATATTTTACTGATGATGCCAAACATGTTAATTTAGTAACACCTATGTAGTAACTGTATACGTTGTGATACACAATGTATTATTAACTAATGAGACCACCCTATATGAGCTCTGTTCTATGTTAAAAATACTAAAATAACTGAATTTTTGTGATTGTCCTTTGCTGTATCACCTTATCCATCTAAAATAATTATGTTATTTCCTTGACTTCCATTGAAAGTAAAAAAAAGGGGAAATTTTGACGTAAAGCTACAAATATATATGGGAAAAAATGACAGGAATATCGCACCATCTCCCACACCCCTCTCCCCCCAAAAAAATCTAAATTTGTATTGCTTTTGTCCTTTACTATATCACCTAACCCCATCAAAGCAACTACTTGTAAAAAAATTACTATGTTTTTGGGGACTTAAGTAATGATTATGCAGAACGAAAAATTCACATAAGAATCAGTTGTAAATAAATTGTCCTGGGCACAAAAATTAAAGAGGTTAGTTTACAGCAGCTGTTCGTAAACTTTTAGGGACACAACCCACAATATTTCACAAGAACTGACCTACAAAACCCACAAAATCCGATGCTTAACCATCTTGGAAAACGGATATCTTGTTAAAAAATAACTAAATTTATCTCTGAGCAAGCTGTAAGAACAGCAAATAAACCTTGTCGAAGTCTGAAGAATCCTGGGATCCACCGAAAATATTTTGTTATCTTCTTTTTGGGGTTGTTTTATGTACAAGAGTTTGCAGGCAGTCATTTTAGAGCAGTTGCCCATTATATTTTATTTAAAGTTTATCACAATTACATATATTATCATTTTTTATCAACTTTATCAAACTTATCAACTGAAGACATATGATAGGGACATCTGCACATATCTTGAAACTGCAATTTTTAATAGAAAAAAAAACCATGTAGAACATTTGCTTACCATATTTCTCATTGAATATCTTCTGGATATCTTTTGCTGATATTTTATGAATTGAGTATGGTTTATCTGAAGTAACTGTTGAAAAATGTTAAAAAGATGATATGTATATTATATATTACAGCCACATTAGATATATGATGGTTTAAAGGTCTATGGAAGCCTAGCTGATTTCCTTCAAACTTTGAGGAATGATTAAATGAATGCCAAAGAGTAACTTTACTTCGAATTGAGTAACAAAAATAACTATTAATTATTCTGTAAATTAATTAAACACATAAAGATCTCCATAGTCAATATGGATGATCCGAGACTAACAATGTACACTGTGACATAGAGTTAATGCACAACAAAGAATGCATATACTCTGTTATGGTTATCAAGGCAAACT
Organism: Apostichopus japonicus; assembly: GCF_037975245.1. Classification (NCBI taxonomy): domain Eukaryota; kingdom Metazoa; phylum Echinodermata; class Holothuroidea; order Aspidochirotida; family Stichopodidae; genus Apostichopus; species Apostichopus japonicus. The sequence goes on from NC_092566.1 coordinate 16,341,119, forward strand.
GAAAATGCAGTATAATGCGCAGTGTCATCACAACAGCTTACCATGAAGAAAATGCTGCTTACTAAATACAGATTTTTAAGTACTCTTTTGTGATTACTTTTTTCATAAATTTCACATGAAATTGAATGGAAAGAAAAGTGCAAAACTGATTAATTGAACTCGACCTCGAAGATATGCACTAAACATTGACACGGTTTCCTCAGGGTAATCTTCGACAAACTCCATCCCCCTTGAGGAACCAGCACGTGACATCTCATTCCCAGCACTGAAGACCATGTACCAGTCCAAATCTGGCAGCAGACTCTTCATCCTGTTAGCCTGTAAGAGACCAGAAACATAAATAACTCAATCACTGAGGCAAGGGAAAACATTATGAACCAAGGAAGTTGTGTTTTTTCAAAGCGTAAAGGTTTAAAACAGCCATGGATGAATTCACTGTAAAAGATACACAGATGCTACACTAATGCTGAGTACTAACGGGAGTACTGTTTAAGGAAATTCACTCGAGTTAGTCTAGGCATGAACACCAAACAACTTGATCCACTCTGAACCTCTAGGCAGGGAATAATAATAATAGGCATTTAGCTACGCTATTCATGGTAGACCATATCACAGCGCTTACAATACGTTATATTACCCCTGGTCAATGATAACCTGTCCCAGAGACAATCCCTCCAGTCGGCAGCAGTTATATACTGCGCCCAATGACAAGTTACCTCACAGGTACCCATTCAACCCCTGGGTGGAGAGAGGCAAGTGAGATAAAGCATCTTGCCCAAGGACACAACGTAATGAACTAGGCAGGAATCGAACCAGCAATCATTGGATCACAAGTCCGACGTCTTAGCCAATTGGCCACCACGCTCTCAAAAAAAAAAAAGGGAATAATTTAATATTCCACTTTTATATGGCAGTTTTGAAGGCTATGAAATTTGTCTCAGGTTATAAAATGATATGATTCTTGTGCACAAAAAACTGCTACAGTATGCATCTCTGCACGTGTGTACCAATTGGCTGAATTGGAAGCTACTTTAGCTGGCTAAACCCTCCAATCGACCCTGGTGAAGATCACATCGGGTGGTCCGTGATGTGATCACGCCCAAATATTCTTCAAAGTTTTACTTTCCTATTGTAATCACTGGAAACCTGATCATACTTTTGGAGAGTTTACTTAACTGTAAAGGTTCTTGTTATTTCTAATTTCATCAAAATGCATAATTTTCATAGCAATATTGCTTTCCTCTGTGAATATGCAGTGGAGTGAGTTAAATATAAAAAAGCAAAAAAAAAAAAATTCGATGCTGTCATTCATTCTGCTGTTGCCTGATGCATAAAATTCACAGAACACCACCAAATTTGAAAAAAAACCCCCATCTACCTTATTCATCTAAAATGACACGAAGATGTGGTCTGGATGTACAAATTTCATTTCCAGCATTTTTGTTAAAGCAATCAACTCCAGCCACTGGAACATCCCTTGACTTGATGAATCTCAGCTACTGTTCAAAAGAGTCTTTTCTCAAAAATTAAACTTTTTATAAAAATACAACCTTGACTTATCATAATAATAATAGTCAGTGTTTTTCATTTTAAGGGTTTATGGTTTAATTATCAAATGTTTTACCTCAGCACAGATTCTTTTTTTACTCTTATGCCACTCTTGAATGCATTCTTCATATGTCATTTCCGATGGCGTGGTATCTTTAGCTTTTCTTTTGAAAGCTTCCTTTTCATCTTTGGGAACCGCAGCCCACTTCTCTGAATATTTGAGAAATTTCTCCTTGTTCACGAGATGCCTCAAATCTACCGATGGAAGAAATCATATCATCAACATTATGTATTTTTCTTTTGCAGGCAATCACTAACTCAGTAATATCACAAAAATGATAGTTTTACTGCCGTCTCTGTAATACCCAAACAGATAAGGATTTGAAACCTTAAAGATTCCTGTATTTTATCTTTATGATGTTTGGGGGATTTACATAACACTCAGTGAGGCAAGCTGCTCAATTCCATAAAAAGACAATTTAAGAGCAGACACAAACCCATGTATCAGCTTTAGTTTATGTGTCAGAGATCAATGTGAAGAACAACTACCTCAAACAGCTAAAACAAAATCTTGAACTGTTTGAGAGATATCGTAGTTTATAAATCGTACCTTGGACGTGTCAATTTGTATATCTGTGATGTCATAGTTGCAACTAGGAACTGAAACATTTACTTTCTCTTTGTAATTCTTTACCTATTTTCAAGGTAGAATTGTTAACAGTCTTGACCCTGAAACCAATGCCATCATCATAAGGATATGTTAACAGCTTCAATAGTTGAAATTCAGCACTGGTATAACTCATCTCCAGTACAGAAAAAGAAAATGTCACAAGACTTAAATGAAAAAACAAGATAATGAATTGAAACACATGTGGCTCGGTGATGTCATATTTGATCATGTCTTCAGCATTGTGTGAAGAAACATGAAATTTGTGATATCTCCCAAGTGGAATAATACTTTTCTTAGCTGTTTGTGGAAGTTGTGTGCCTCATTTATCTCTATCACATAGACCAATGATGGTTGGGATTCTGTTTCTTTTAATTATGAGTTTGGAGTGCTGCAGTAGCTTTTTAAGTTAGAAGCAAGAATCTACAAAACTTCCAACCTATGGAGATAATGTACAGTAATAAATCACGAAGTGGAAAGATGATACAGTATGTGGATTGACCATGCATCCTGCATTTTAATATGCTTTCTAAAAGAAATTGCTTCGCAGTTTGAGAAACCTTATCAAGACCTCCACATCCTGTGCAGTCTCCCCCCCCTCCCCCCTCTCCCACACATGGAATAACCAAAGCCCTCTCCTTTTTTTAAATCCTGGGTCCACCACTGGCAGCAATGCTCAGATGTTCCCTTTACTTTGCTGTCATTCAAATCTAACAGGAACGGTTCAGCTACTTTGAGAGAAAGCCGTTTCATCTGCCTCATTTTCATGATATAGACTTCTTCAAGAACAAGCTGATAGTGTAGCATACTTAGTCCTGCAAACTCTCCTCAACACATGCGTTCCTACAGTAAAGACTCCACCACCTTCCAAAAGATCAATATCACCTTTGTTTATTCTGGTAGAAATTCCATGTCACCAAACTATTCTTTAGGTAATGGTACAGGTACCAGCTAACCAGCACCCTTGTTAATTCTGGTACCCGTTCATGTTACAAACTCTTATTGAAAGTAATTGTACATATTTATAAGCACCTCCTGATATCTCTTTGCAGAATAAGTTGTACCCAGATGGACCTCGTTTTGAACTTGTAGGAGGAGGAATAGACATTTTCTGTAGAAAGAAAGAACATGAGAAAAATAAAAAGAAGATTATGTACAGCTCTACATGTACAGTAGAACTCAATCTGATGATTGTATTGTAGCTGACACTCATAAATATCAGAACAGAAAAACTTCTGGCAAATACATTCTTATATTCAGAATTGGTTTAGTGCTTCAAATGGATACTCCAAGGGCTGATGTTACAGTAACTGGTTAACTAACTTGTAGCAAAGTTTCTCATCTTTTCGTCCAAAGCACATGTTCCGGAGAATGGCAAAGATATTCGAATGTATTAAATTTAATGACATTATGTGAAAATTGTGAAAGCATATGATGGCAGTTGAGTTAAAAACGGTTGTTTTACTAAAATATATTTCATAACATTTATTCACAGAGGATGATTGCATTTCTACCAGACAAGTTGGGTTACAAGACTAAGTCAATATGAAGAGTATATAGAAGGAAAGTGAAGCTATTGAAGAACTTCTGCCATGATAAACTTACAAACCTCCTACACTACTGATTCTGAAGCAAGGGAGGGCTTAGCCAATCAAAACACATACTGCAATCAAGTTAGGGACAACATATTAAGAAGGTGCTTTTAACTAGGTCGTTACAGTGTCGAATGTAGTTTATGCTGATTAAAAGGTGTTACACTGTCTGTCACCGGGATATGAATGGCCAAAAGATGTTTCACTTTATATCTTGCTTAGTAATTATCAAATTGAGAACTTTCTATTTGGAATGATTTTAGAGTTAAGTCAAGCTGTCTGATTGTACTGTGAAGCATTAGTTCTACCTCTGCTTTAAGAAGAAAGGGGAGACAGCTGGCATACCTTCTTAAGCAACAAATGCAATTTCACTGGTTACTCTGCAATAATACAGAGAATTTGTTCTTGCTGAATATAAACTTTGCATTGATGTTTGTCTTTTAAAAAGAATTTCTTCCAAAAAAGTAACACTTCAATTTTCACTAAGAGAGCATTTTGTGCTCACTTAGAAAAGTGCCAAATTTTAAGTATGAAACATCTTCAAAAGTCTGCAATTTGCATCCAAATCAGTAGCTGTTGGTAGGGTAAACACTAACTACCATTTGTAATAATGTACAGCATGTATTTCTGAAGACATATTTTATCTGCATTTCTGATCAGTTCCAGTAATGTCATTTACTGTACTGTGCTGAGCTTGTTAGTGTTAGCCCTGTCATTATTCCATAAAAGTAAACTATAATTTCATCATTCATTATTAAGATTTGAGGATGATTTGATTGTTGCTGGATTCACCAACTATTGCAATATTGGAATACTAATTTGCAAATTACTCAGATAATTTACTCCACCACATCGAACAGATATTCTTGCCAGCGGGCCACCAAGCAATCTGCCCTTTCTCACCAGATTTTCATACAGCAATTTAATGCTAATTTGCTTGGGGTAGGAATCGAACCTACCTACTTTCAAGAATATGTGTTAGAGTACTACCACATGTTGTGTGTGTTTGTTTTTAACCAATTACAATTTAGACAAATAGCGAGAACTTGAAAAATTGGTACCATTAGAATGAAAAGTGTGATTCCAGGATTAGGGTCTGACTGTTTATAGTAGTTCTTTACACCCTGCTTGTTTGTTTTATTCAACTTAATAATGTAAGGCAGAGGGTATCAGCAGATCTTTGGCCTTTATATTGACTGTAGGAAAGGGATGACAGACGGAAATGATCAATTTGTAAAGTGAATATAACTTTAGGATTTGTTTCATCTCGCCTTAGAAATATAGACGTATTTACAGCAGATAAGTGTATATAGGATACTGCAAGTTATAAAGGACTGCTTCTGGTCTTATTGTTATCATGGCATTATTTGGATAATATTTCCCTATTATGTTCTCAAAACAATAACACCTTACACTTGGCTAGATGTGGAATAAAACTGGCCAGGTTTTCAATCCTACTTTAGACCTGACATTGGCCCTTGGGATATGCCGAGTAAAGTAGCTGAAATGTCTATATGTTGGTAAATATTGAACAATTTAGTTACCAAGTACGTCTACAGTGCCGTACCATTACTGAGTATGGATCTAGCCATACATTACACAGTATATATAACAAGGAAAAATAAGAATCTATGTGAATGGCATATATTTTATTATACTAATACTGTACTTTTTTTAATGGATGCCTACAGTAGGAAAACTTTGGGCTTGAATGTGGCTATCATTGGTGATAACTCATGTCATTCCTTTCAGTATGTAATATTGTGTTCTGTGCTTTTGTGTTCACCTCTTTTTATTTAAAAGAATGAGAATTTCCAAGATATTAAAAAAAAAACAGTGACTAGAAGCTCAAATTCATTGGGCCTGTGGTATGGCCCTACATACACATACTTAGGCCTAGGATGCTTAGTGTCATTAGGATAGGCCTAAGTTAGCAATAACATTCTTCGTGTGTATAGCCTGGCCTTATTTCGCCTTAGGCTAACGTTATGCCTTATCAATTTTCAGGACAAAGACCTAGGCCTAAGTTATGCCTAACTGGTTATGATACAACAGGCTAGGCCTAAGTTAGGGTAGGCTGAACATAAATTATGCCTAGACCTAATTTAGGCAAAACTCGTAGGCTACAGTAGTATAGTAAGCGCCAGACATTTGTTTTTCTCACCGAATGTAGTTATGCTGGCAGGTACCTTGTTAAATTAAGTAAATATTTGTTACGTTCGTGGCACACATCGATACAGCACTGGTTTTGCTCGTATTGCCGACGGATATTACTTCCGTGGTAATGTAGCAAAGACTCTCTACAGGGCAGAAGCGACAATGTACGGGGAAAAAATGTAACCGGAAGTTAGCGTTCTTCGTGAAGGGCTCCTGTATTTAACAGGTATATCCACTGCAAACGTTGGCAAGTTTTACAGTATTAAAATATCGAAGATTATTAATTTGTGTTAACAACTTGTAATAACACATTATTAACTTTTATCATCAATTATTAATAATACTTGTAATAACAATTGTTAATTTGTCATAACAAATTATTTATTTGTAATAACAAATTATTAATTTTTAATAACAGATAAATATTTTTATTAAAAATAAACAATTTATATTACCGAATTAATTTTTTTTCAAATGTAACCTGCAAGGACAGTCTAGACAGCACACTGCATAACTCTTTTTACCGTTTCTAAGGATATGGGCAGGGGTAGCTTCCATTCATGTATATCAAAAAAGCACAAATTCAGTCTTTTCGGGCCAAAAATTATGTTTGTCGTTTTTCATTACAGAGTTTGTCAATCATTGGTTAATTATAATGGAGAAACAATGTACAGTTTCTCATGTTGTACAGTAAAGAAACTTCACAATGTGTCCAGTTTTGGAAGCAAAAAGTTGTATACATTTCCTGGACTGTATAACCAGCGGCCATAGGACTTAAAATGGTAAGGTTATATGAGAGCCATGGCCTCGAAGATTTGATTTTAAGAATGTATTTTATATTGTACGTTATAAATGTGACACAGAGTACCGGACCGGGGTTGCAGTTTGATTACAACGTTGACAAACTGATTTACCGATCTCAGGAATATAAATGTTCGTTTGCATTTCCCATGTTTAAATCTTCGAATTTCCTTACTTGTATTCAAACTTTTCTGTCCCAATAGGTATTATCATTAGCAAGATATTTGCCCAGGAATTTTAGGATTTGTTTTGCGAAAACTGTGTAACGGCTTGTTGCATATGCAAAGCATAATTATACAGGACATGTAAACCAATTATTAGCCCCCTCCCTCACCGCACCCATAGGAAATATTCTTGGGAAATGTTCTTTGTCAAGAATATAGGCCCGTGGTTTTCAACCTTGGGCTCGCGGGTCGATTTTGTGGGCTCGCGAGCATTGCCCCAGTAATGATTAAAAATTGTGGCATTTTTGGGGGCTGGTGGCGAAGGCACATGATGATGTTTCTTATGAAGCCTCTTCGATGAAACCTTGTACAACGGGTAAAATTTACTCAACCCTAACCCTATAAGACTAGTATAAGAGAATTCGGTGACTCCCACCAACCACTGCACACTACGTATTTACCAAGGTTATGATGTGTGGAAGCCTTGCTTTGTACCATTGCCTTGTACCATTGAGGGTTGCAAGAAATCTTTGAGATAGGCTCTAATTGGGAAGTACCTGTCATCTGATCACGGAGGAACATACATAGCTCTGATTGAGTGCCCGGGTCACTTGTGTCAAGAATACACTAATAAACGCTGTGAAATTGATTTTATGAAGTTGATAACTTTGCAGGGTAGGGTATGGGCTCGCAAGGACGGCTCGGAAGACGAATTGGGCTCGTGATCGAAAAAAGGTTGAAAACCAAGGATATAGGCGAAGGGAGTGCATTCGTTTCTTCAATGATGGAAGTGTAGGCCTACTCTCTATCGGAGCTACCCAACTGTGATAAAAAGTAGCCATGCAATGCCGGTCTTTAGCTCTGAAGGGATCGGAATGTGCTCGCTTTTGTTACATCTCTCTAACTAATGTCTTTAGCTCGATCATGACAGTACGGAAGCGTAGAAGGGACATTGCATTGACGAGTTACCAACTTGACAAAACGACAATTATCTGCAAATTGACGAGTTGACGAGATGGTAACGTGACAAAATTAAGAAAATTGACGTTTTGACGAGATAACGGATCTCGTCAATGCATCAATTTTCTGCAAATTGACGAGTTGCACACTTACTACCATCTCGACAAGATGACAAAATTCAGAAAATTGACGTTTTGACGAAATAACGGATCTCGTCAATGCATCAATTTTCTGCAAATTGACGAGTTGTACAGTTACTACCATCTCGACAAGACGAAAAAATTCACAATATCTCGTCAAAACGTCAATTTTCTGAATTTTGTCACGTTACCATCTCGACAACTCGTCAATTTGCAGATAATTGTCGTTTTGTCAAGTTGGTAACTCGTCAATGCAATGTCCCTTCTACGCTTCCGTATGACAGGCTCACAGAGATGATGCACTTTGTTATGTATGTGTTAATGTGTCGGAGCACTTGGCGTACCAAAGAATGAACAATTGTGACAGGTTGTACATTTCGTCGAAAAGTGAAACACGGAAATAGATGCGAAAGGGGAAGGACGCCATTGCACGTCATGGTAGGTAACTCTTTGTCAAGTTGGAATAAGGTATACAATAGAGAAATGATCAAAATATGATGTATTGCGAAAAAGTTCAAGGTTGGCAATCTGTTACCAACACACCACATGTAACTTCGATATCGCTACGTAGGCGGGGGGCGAATTTTTTTTTCCCAAACAGGTTCTCAATTGTGTATAAATAGTCGTTCATGATTGGTCGGAAAAGTTACGTCATAACAATAAAACCCTTCACTTCGAGGTTATCAAAATGTCTGCATCCATTCGTTGCAACGAAGATATACCCGTTCAAAATTACCCGCAGCTTTTCGTAAATATATGTAGATGTGTTTGGAATTGGTTTAGACATAATGAGCACACTAGTTGTATGATCTACTTTGATCGAAGATTTCTGTGAAGGCATTTATCGATAACATCGCACAGTGAAAGTTTCGTACAGGGTACATCACACATGCGCTGTAGGCCTTGATGTATTATACCTGTGTACACAGTGCAGTGACGGAAATACATTATACTGTAGCATGGTGGGCTCATAATTGACGCACTTAAGGATTTGATCAACGATTTCTATCAAGGAAAAATCAAAATCACTCAACTGTATGTGTTTTTCATATGTGTGGTTCCTCAGAAATGTAATGATCTCAATATATTTATTGTTCTGTGCATATGCAACGTACAATTGAGCAGAACTTGACCACAAAATGTCTGCCGTGTCAAGTTCTTTCATACCCCTAAATTGACACATTCGTCGATAAGCTAACTGTAGTGAAGGCTTTAGTATACATCTATTGACTTTAGATGCTGTTTGCTATACTTTGAGCCTCTAAGCTTAGACAGATCAGGTCCCAGAGAGTAGTGTTGTCCATGATATTGAGGAAATGTTGGTTATTTTTAGGGTGCAAGATTTCCAAATGCCCAAAAACTGAACGTACAAAACCGGGGGGAAGGGTGTTAAAAGCTTAAAAATTCCACAATTTGGTCATCAAATAGCTGAAATGGATTCAAACTCATGAAATATGTAATCCTGCTTGACTGCAAAAAGTTTAGGTGGCCTGCTCTATCGTTGCTAGTAATAATTGAAGGTGCGTCAATTACGGGGGTGCGTCAATTATGAAGCCTTGACTATACACTAAACTGTTTTGCGTATATTCATTCAAGGCTGAACTCGCGTCGTGAAGTTGATTTTGGTGTAGGCCTACCCATTCCACGAAACGAATTCCGATTTCAATAGAACGGCTGACGAATCTTGGATGGCGTAAACACGAAACCGATAGAATGTAGCGTATGTATCATAAGTAAGGTCAACATGTTATCCAAGCATTAAAAGTAAAAGTTAGGGCGTTTGCAGGGAAACCGCGTAACAAGACTTTATTAAGTGTCAGTGTGTAACTCAGTGTATGTCTTCGAACTATCAAGCGTTTGATGCTGACGTCACGAGCAATCTGATTGGCTGAAAACTCCGTAATTGAGAACCTGTTTGGGAAAAAAAAATTCGCAGGCGGGGGGAGGGGGGGTGGCGATCGACTTAATTAAGACTCTACAAACAATATAACTAATTAATAATTTCTGATAACATTTCAAATGTCAAATATATATTTCTAATGCTTTCGCCGTATCGATTTCCTTATTATCCGTATCATTACCCGGCCTTTTCACACAAAACCATGACGCCATATATAGTGGCCAATTCCCAATGAACGAAAGTGTCACGTCATTCTGGTTCACTATAGTTGCTGTACAAAACAGCGAGTATATCCCGCGTCTTCCCCAAGAATCCTAGAATCCCCTACACGTTCTGAAAGTATGAACAGTTCCTAACTGCAACAACCTTCATACAATAGAACCAAAATCTTCATACCGATCGATGATTATAGTCCGTACAAATGAAAATTGTTGATGTTGTCTTATATCGCTTACATATTGGGAGGATGAGATACGTAGTTCCTTTGCCACTTGGGCCACATATATATATATATATCAGCTACCATAGCAACAGTTACCATGGATTAGATATACTCTCGGGGGGGGGGGGCACCCATGGTGGGTTACTCCAGGGTTGATCGTGACGGCGGGAGGGTCAAATTTGTCCTTGTGTGTGTCTATGTGGGACGTGGGAGTGTCATTTTGTGTGTGCGTCCAATTTTGTGCTTGTCTTTAAACTCGATCGGTGGGAAGGTAGGCTGCCCAAGGCTAAACCCTTGTGTCTCAAAGAGCCCAGGAACCAAAGGTTAGAGGTCAAATGTCACATTTAGTGATTTTTTATTGTTATAACTCCAATTGGAAAAATTGAGATGGAACCTTTCACATGTAATACTGGAAATGTCACGTACTATCAAAATATCTGAGTGCCGTGGGATCCGAGGTCAAAGGTCACGTGGTTAAAGGTCTTATAATTAATTATTCATTTTAAAAATATGTTTGTTGGCGATGAAATTCAACTCCCTGGATTGCCCTCTTAGTTGTTAACATTTGAGCTACCGTGAGTCCAATTTATCGCACAGGTCAATCCACAAGAACTTCCACGCAGATAAACTTCTTCCAATATTTATACGGGATATGTATACGGTCGTTACACAAGAAAAGTTATTCAGAAGATCATTTATGGTAGTGCTATACAGGCGCGTAGCCAGGAATTTGCCAAGGGAGGGCGAAACTGTAGATTCGGCATTGCAAACTATCTAATTAAGCGTAGCGCCACTATAAGTTGGCGCGAAGCGTACAAGAAAATTTTGGCTGTAAATGCCTCCCAGATCGCTGGAAATGGCACTTCCCAGGCCTTGTAAGTTGCATCTTAGCACTTTCTCTTTTGAAAATACTAGCGATATCATAAAAACATTAAAAAAAATTAAAAAATTATGTTCAAGGGGGGAGGGGGTGGCTCCCCCTTCGCCCCCCCCCCTTGGCTACGCGCCTGGTGCTATATAAGGTGGTCGATGTTGTGATACACATAGGGACGCAAACAGGGCTTTCGTTAACAAACTAATTAATATGAATAATTCTAACGATATATTAGCAAAACTTTGTTTATCAAGCACAAGTGTACGTTACTCACTATATTTATTTCGTATATAGACATAGGCCTATGGACAGTATATACTGTGGTCACGAGTTTATTACACCACATCTCTATTGCCCGGGGATTCCTGTGCTATGCAAATACTTTGTCGCATATGTTGGCGAATATTATTAGTGTCAACAATGACGGACAGCGAATTTCGGCTTGAATAAGTAAGAGACGGCCGACCTTCGACCGGTTGTTAATCTTTGTGATATATGATCCAGGTATCGTTTGTTTGCGGTAGTTCTATTTAGTAATCCAGATAAGTGGCAAAATAACCGTTGTGGATTTTATGTCCTTCGTTTGCTACATAGGACCTAGCCCGATACGTTACCGATCATGACACCTGCCTAACTGTGTGGTTGTTTTATATGTAAACCACTTGCCAGCTGACATTTTAGTTGTACATTTTGCTGAACTGGACCACTTACTTCATCATGGCAGTGGCCAAACCTTTGTCACTGCTTTCAACGCAGGTACTTCGGCGCGTATGCAGTCGTTTAGCTGTGCCAAGTACTCTTAACTTGCAGAAGAGGCATGCTGGAAACTTCTTTGAGGTCGATGATGTCGTTTCAGGGCTTACTGAAGAACAACAACAGGTTTGGCCTTAAAAACAAAACAAAATTCCTAATACTAATCAAAGTGGCTATTCTTACGACTGTTCGTAAGAATAATTTCCGAATACGCATGCGCAGTTGCTATTTTCATGACGAGTAATATTTTTACGACCAGGAGTAACAATAAATTTCGGTTAGGGTTAGTGTTAGGATTGGGGTTTAGGGTTAAAGTTAGGGTTACCCCTACTACATGCGCAGTTGCTTTATTTACTTTACTGTGCTTGAATTCGCCTTTGTTGTAAGAATAGTTTATAAATAATTGTTACGACTAGTCGTAAGAATAGCCACCGCCAATACTAATAGGCCCAATTTGACTTGTACAATAGAGAGTTAAGATGATACCGGTTTCGCGAAATAGAAGGAGAAGAATAATACCTGTTAATTGTATGTACTGTACACAGTATATACGGAAACTTTAGGGCATTCGAAGTGATTATTCGCAGGGCAGCCCGGCGAATAATGTACACAGACGCCTTATTCGCAGGGCTGTGACGATTTTGAAAATAGGTTTATTATTAGGTTTTGCTATTGATACCAGTCATTTTAGGGGCCTTGAAAAACCCAACCTTTTGGGCCCAAATAGTCTTAGCCACTTCATAAGCTAATTTTTGGAGCCCCAGCAGTTCAAGTTTAAAAGCTTATTTTAAGGGAGCTTATCTTGGGATTCCCCAAAAGCCGATATTGCCTGAAAGCCAATATGGTCAAAGGTGTGACACCCCCCCTCCCACACCTATACATGCAAATGAGCAGTCACTCTGCAAAAACAAAGGTGAAAATGATCGAGGGATGACATTTTTATGTTGGCGGTACTAATGCTAGACTGGTTCAATCGGCCCTAGGCTCCCAAAACCAATCCTAACAGCATTAAGATAGGAATCCCAAAGGCCAATAAATTCCTCAAAATATAGAGGCTCCCAATTAAGACTCTCAAAAAGGTAGCTGGTGCCCAAAAGCAAACTCGAATAGCCCCAAAAGAAACTCGAATAGCCCCAAAAATTACTGAGCCCGTTAACCCAGTCTAAGGCTGCGCTGTGAATAAGGTGTTTGTGTCTGGCTATTTGCAGGGCAGCCCTGCAAATAAGATGCTTGTGTCTGGCTATTCACAGGGCTGCCCTGCGAATAAGGTGTATGTGTCTGGCTATTTGCAGGGCTGCCCTGTGAATAAGATACTTGTGTCCGGCTATTCGCAGGGCTGCCCTGTGAATAAGGTGTATGTGTCTGGCTATTCGCAGGGCTGCCCTGCGAATAAGCCCCACCCTAACTATTAGGGGTGAAGTGAGGCACCTTCTGTATTATCTAAACATCTTAACATTTCTTGGTTTTAACATTGCAACCAAACTCATTCAATGTGTTTCATGATGATGTAATTTGTAAAGATGCAATGCTACAGCCTACACTACAGTTTATTAATCTAAGGCTAGGCCCAGGCCCTATGTAGTACTAGTAGCCACGAATTAACTACAGTAACTAGTTATACGGTTCTCGGCTAGTCCATTTACTGATTTGTACAGTGTATTACACAAGCTACAATTTGGGTCTACTGTTGTTTGTGTCCAATGTAAGAAAGGATCATTTTTAAACTTAAAGGAGTCTTTCTGACCTTTCTTACTTATTATACTGTAGTGTAGGCCATTCTATTTTGAAGACTATAGTGTAGGTCTAGTACTTGGTCGGCTACGTAAAATTTGATGTCACCCAAAGGGACATCATATGCATTCCTATTGTTCACTATTGCAGGAGCTAGATAGTAAGAGGTATTTATAAGACAATGAATAACATTTGCCAAATTGTTTAACTTGCATCATACATAAACCCACCATGCTATGCTATGCTAAGTTGTTATTGGCTTATTGGCACATTTGGAGAAAAAAATGTTACATATGGACAGCATTTATTTTCAGCTACTGTTCCAGTGAATTTATTGGTATACTGGGAGCAAGATCAAAAGTTACTAGAAGTTTTCAATAGTGATTCCATCAAGATCCAGACATTCTCATTTATTCCTTGCTAAGCCATATTTTATTAAACAAATAACTGCCTCAGATAATAACATGCCCTTATGGTGGTGCGTCCTGTCAGATGCAAGTTGAAATTCTAGCATGAGTGGCCATTTAATTTTATTCAACTTTCTTAGGGTATTGTTGGCAATATTGATCCCCTTAGAATATTCACTTGTAATCTTGAACATTCTCAGGATAGATCCAATGGTTTCCTGAGTTGTGTTTAAGAATGCTTAATTAGACAAATATGTCAAAACTGCTCACAAGAAAAAAGAAGCAATCTGGGCTACTGTAAGCACAGTACTTAAACACTTCATCAAACAGTCCTAGGAAGATAACCCATGTTTACTTTTTCTCCCATTGCTTTCATCGTAGTACCAGCCTAGGGTAGATATTACCCAGAGTCTCTACCTATAAATACCGTCGGCCTACTGTACCTCAGACTAAAATTCTATAGGCGTCAGTATACTGTAGATGAAGGTATTTCTTTAGCTAAAATGATTAATTAACAACCACATTTTTCAGCTACGGGAATCCGTCTTCCGTTTTGCACAAGATGAGATCGCTCCCAAGGCAGCAGAGATAGATTCAACAAATGAATGGCATGACAGAAAGGCAAGTAAATACAATCTGTAAATAACCTTAGAAATATGGATTATGTATTGAGATTACTTCTTTGCTTTAAAAGTAATCAGTAACTAATGTTTCATTGAATATAATACTGTACATGATGTATGAGCTATTAAAAAGGATATTCTGGTGGCTAAAGTTGATTGCTTACCAAAATTGCTGAAAATTTTCTGTCCATCTTTAGGCAAAAATCACATCCTCCTAGTATTGCAAAGGTATGATTGATTTTAATTAAAGATTTTGTGGTACTTTGTAACTGCATCTGGCAGCAGTAGAACAGATGATGTCAACAGGGAAGATTTAAGCAGAAATGTCAGTGTTTTACTTTTTAAATTTGTTGATCATTTATACACAGAAGAAAAGAATGTTTTTCACAAAAAAAGATACATTTTGATGAATTTCGAAGTACAGAGGACTTTGACAGCTTTAGAAGCAAATATTAAAAATGTATCAAAGTTTCAAAGATTACTCAGAAGTTGATCATAGCCTAATTAAAGCTTTTGAATAGCCTTTGCCCACATGACATCACAGACCCTTTACTGTGATCCACCTTTCTGGAGTACTTGAATGTTTAGCCATTCAAAATAAGTTACATTCAATCAACCAGCTCAAGCTACTTTAGGGGCAAGATATTGAGATAAGGTCTTCAACTAGCAGTGTGGAATAGTTTCTCTTCAATTACAAAATATCATAAACCATATATTGCAATATTGTCTCAAATTCAGCAATAATTGTATATACCTTTCTTCATGATCTAGATTTCACACAAAGACTAGAAGATTTCTCTGTAGTTCTAATAAATTTGTTAACAGATGAATTTTTTTCTATTCCTTTGCAGAGGTTAATGCTTAAGATGGGTGAACTTGGTTTCCATGGAATCACAATTCCAGGTAGAGTTTCATCACTGCCAGATTGACACATAAACACAACATAGTTTTAACCATATCACGTTTAACATTACCCTACTATACTGTTCTCAACGAAAACAAAAAATTAAACATCGCTAGTGTACCAACCATAGTGGACCAACCATAGTGGACCAACCATATTAGGCCCTTAACTATTAAACCAGTGCTGTTGCCGAGGGGATAAAGGTGGTGGCATTTAAAGCAATGAGGCTTAACAATCCAAAGGTTAAAGGGGTTTGATCCATGGCCCTATCTTAAAATGGCCCCATCTGAAAAGACTTTCTAAATTGTAAAAGATATCAAATTTGAGTTAAAATGTTGAATTTGAAGCCACCAGATGTGAAAGCTGTAATCCTTCAGCACTCATTTAATAGTGATACTAATTTGAATGTACAGTAGAAAACAAGCTTGCCATGCTCTCTGCAGTCAAACCCAAGTAGGAAGTACTGGTGTACATTTCTGGAACTCACTTGATCAAGATATCAAAAACTCAAATACTCTTAACTTATTTAAAAGAAAACTCAAGCATTACCTTTTAAATAATAGTACAAACCACCCATGCTGAGTTGTTACATTGTCTCTTTGTATGGATTTGCTTTTACCTTTCTTCGCTTCCTCTTTATATTTTTTTTTCTCTGTTTTTCCTTATCTCTTTACTTTCTCTGTACTTTAGTGTTTTTTTTTGAAATTTTGTTTGTTAAGGGTCCAGACTCGAAAAGTTTCTACTTACTTCTGGTTCCTCCACTTCCATTATAGCATATTTTGTACTGTGTTTACTGTTATTTCATCATAATGTGAGTAAATTACTCATTGACTCTGTTACTGTTTAAATATATGGAAAGTGGAAAATAAACTTGAAACTTGATAAACTATACACACAATTCCTTCTTAGGTAACAGTAACCTACGTTCTTGTACTTTGTCTTTTACAGAGAGCGAGGGTGGCGTCGGAGCGGGTTACTTAGAACATGTCATCATATGTGAAGAATTAGTCAGAGCATCAGCATCAGTCGGCATGGTGTATGGTGCTCACTCCAATCTGTGTCTTAACCAGATCAGTCGCAACGGCAACGATGAACAGAAGGCCCGCCTCATGCCCAAGGTACATCTTGTCGAAACACCAAGCACTAATCTGTATAAAGTACATCAACAACGGATGTAAACTAGCAAGTATTTGCACGTTAACTAGCCAGTTATGGATTGATTCCATTTTGTTAGAGCTTGTTTCAGACCAAACACGTTTCATATTAGGATCGCAGTAGTAACGAAGTATTCTTATGCGACTTGTAAAGTTTTTTACTTCTTCCCTGTATTAATCTGAAGTGAAATCTTTAATACTGTAGTCAAGTAAATGAAATGCATCCTTTATGCACTTGCATTAGACATTGCACTGATGCAAAAATCTCTCCTTTTCTTCAGTCTCGGCACTAATATCTTGACCAAAGAAGGAAATTAAGAGCTGTTCTTTGTCTTACGTTTCTGACAATTACTGAAAAATTGCCAACAATGGCTTTTAGTCATTTCTTTGTGACTGTTGGCAAATGTTAAGCAGTGGCAAAACCAGTTTAACGTAAATACATTGAAATGTGTTCTTAAAACGTGTCTTATGGCATGGAAGGACTAATCTTATTTAATCTTTCTTTTCAGTTAATATCAGGGGAGCATCTTGGTGCTTTAGCCATGAGTGAAAGCAGCAGTGGATCAGATGTAGTTTCTATGAGGTGCAAAGCAGAAAAGAAAGGTACAGTGTCAATTTAAAAAAAACTGTTTCATTACCATCTATCTTTATCCTCAGTATTCTATAAATTTCTGAAAGCCATGTAGTTTATATTAGACAGCCAATTATGAAAAATAAGCTTCAAAATCATCACAAAAGAAAGAATATTATTTAAGTACTTTGCACAGTATTAACTGGATAAACTCAAATTCAATCAAAGAATCAATTTATTTCTCATTTGTCATATTGTATGACATGTGACCACTTTAAAGATCTGCTTTATTGGCTCCAATCATAGCACGCAATAATTAAGGAAAGTTTTGTGATTACATAATCGACCTGCCACGGTCATAAATCGACCTCATGCCCTACAGTTAGCCTGCATGGCTTCTTAACACCATTAGGCTCTTTTTGTAAACACTGTTTGGAAATATTTTCATGTCTACAGTGTAGTTAATCATACAGCTTTCACCCAAAGACCTTCATACAAGACAAAATATGTGGCAGGTGTTGCAGACTAATTGGTAAAAAGAGGTCATTTTACGACCAAGTCAGGTCGATTACGTAATCTCAAGAAACTTTTCCATGATAGCGTACTGAGGTTGGGGTCTATACAGCAGACCTTTAATATCAAAGTGGCGTTCTATATTTTTTATCCTAATGCGTTGCACATAAAGCCATTGTGTGGCATAAATGTGACAGTACTTCCATGCTGTGATGGGGTCCATATTAAGAATCTCAATTTCTTCCTGTGTTTATATGGTTGCCTCTTTGGTTGGTATTCAGAAGACCAGGCGAGATTTAAGGATCCATTTCTGCTTTATTCCTTTTGCATTATCACAGGAAAACTCTGATCTCAAATACCACCTTATTATCACTGTTAAAGGAATTGTCTGGTGGAAGATTTTGATACATTGTCCTTGTAGTTATTATTTTTCTCTTTCTAACCATCTAAAAATTGTCCCCATTCGACGTTTTCTTCTTGTAGAAATCTGGTTTTCAAATTCACCAGTTTCTCACCAAAAGTACCGTTTGTTCGAACGCTTCAATATGGTGATTGACGTAGTGCTTGCAGATAGGCAAAACAGGCGACTTGAAGTTAGCACTCCCAATTCCCCAGCAAATTAACTCACGTGTAAGCACATTGAATTGCCTCATATACTCGCGAACGTATATACTACGATGCTCAGTTGGTGTACTTGTAAAGCGTTACACATAGTACACTCACACTCAAACCACAGTTCATTAACTGTTCGTCGAAATCGCTGAAATAAATTTCACGGATCAAATTAACAGTAAAAGGAAACTTATAAAGTATTCGTTAAACCGAAAGATGAAACTTGGCGGGATCGATGTCATCGCAGAACTGTCCAATTGTAAACGTTAGAGTAGCCTATACATGCGAACATTCTTCGCGCTGGAGCTGGATACCGCGATGTATAAACAACGAAGAGCCTGCTGTTAAAACTTATCTTGTGTTACACAAAGACCACGAAACCACCGATCTACTACATATATTGCGGCTTTAGGAGTTTTTTAAATTATATCTAATTTATAAGAAATTTCACCGGAAATTATTGAAGAAATTGATCGAATCGTTGTCAGAGCAGAATATAGCACTGAGAAGCTTAGGCTTCGCAGAACTGTCCGATTGTCAACGTTTGAGTATAGCCTACATGAGAATATTTTTCGCGTTGGAGTTGGATAGCGCGATGTATAGCCTGAACAACTCAGAGTCTGCTGTTAAAATTTACCTTGTGTTACACAAAGACCACGGAACCACCGCTCAAGTACATGGCGGCTTAAGGAGGTTTTGAAAACATATCTAATTTTTAAGAAATTTCACCGGAAATTAAGGAAGAAATTTATCTGTATGCAAACGCTGTTTTTGTTGTGATTACCGTATAGGTACTGTGCGGAGGGTGGGTTATGACGCAATCTGCTATGGCAGAGCTGACGTCACGTATTGTACTGTTCAAATCATATTTGAAATGTCTATCCATAACGATTAAAAAATCGTTTCTCTGTCAAACGCAACATTAGCGTTCTCATACTTTGACAACATGTTTGGAAAATTATTTACTATTTTTTTAAGGTAACTTCTTTGGGCCACCAGACAATCCATTTAAGCTTCATTGTAAGTATCTCTTTGCAGATGATATGTTACCCCTGGTCAATGATAACCTGTCCCAGAGACATTCCCTCCAGGCGGCTGCAGTTATATACTGCGCGCAATGACAAGTTACCTCCTTGGATCACGAGTCGGACCCCTTAGCCTATTGTCCACCACGCTCTCTAATATATCCTACACATATATCCTACACAAACAAGCATTTCTTATGTATATTTCCTAATGAAAGTGCAGATAATTGGCTTCAAAGTCAGCAATGATAAGGTGAATGACTCTAAAGACCCTTCATCTCACTTGACATGTTACTTTAAAAGAGGGATTTTACACAAACTTTTCCTTCATCTCGTAGGATACATTACAGAATCTAATGCAGTGGTAACAAACTATTTGAAAGAATTCTGTTAACAGAGAAAAATATTGATTTCAGTTTAGAGCAGCTCGGTATACTACATGCATGACCACAACTTTAGGTGTGAGCGTCACATCCAGTATTAAAGAACTTACGAAAGCGCTTTACATTACGAACCACAAATACTGTACAAATGGCTTCAACGCCTAGTATTGGTCTGTAACACATTCATAGCATGTTAACCTAGACATTTAAAACCTACTGAAATACCTGCAGTACTACAAAAATATTTCAAGATGAATTCTTCATCTATCTATCATCTATCAGGTATTAACAAGAATTGACTGTTTCATACATTACATCTGGAATGAAACTGGAGGAAACAGAACATGGATATATAGTGGAACTATAGTTATGAAACCAAATTTGCTAATACTAGTAATTTCTCTCGGTGATATTTTGAGAGGGAGGATGTTGGATGGTGGAGAGAGGTAGTGTAAATTGTCTATTATTTGCATCACTTCTTACAGTGGTTTTTTACTTATTGTTAAAAACATTTGCTGTAATTTTTATGATGATCTTGTTTGATGACCATTTCAGGAGATTACTTCATTTTAAATGGAACCAAGTCATGGATAACCAATGGGCCAGATGCAGATGTCCTTGTAGTGTATGCTAAAACCAACCCTAATGCAGAAGCAAAGCATGCCATTACAACATTTTTAATTGAGGAGGTATGTTTCATATATTTTTCTTGTACAGAGAGGATGCAATTTTCCAACAAATTCTGGTTGCATATATTTGACCATATTTCATTTTCCTCTTCATGCATTCATTCAACATGTAATTATATGTCGCAATGTTTGCTGTGAAATTGGTCATATCATGTGTCCCCCCTCACCCCCCCAAAAAAACCTTATTTGATGTGGTGGTCTTCAAATTGTCACGGTTGTTGTTGTTGTAAAATGAATAAATTAATATAAATAATTGGTCTGAAAAGCAGCTTTTTGTGAAAAGTTTTCCCATTCCAAAATCTGTAAGCATTTTTCTCTGCGACAATTCAGACCAAGAATTGTCTACATGCAACAACAATGCACACGGTTGTGGTTCTTACAAGCTGAAGACAACAGCCAGCTGTTCATTTGGCATCATGACATCACTACCAGTGCATTGTGGGTTTTATGCTTGCATTATGGGTAATTGTGTAGACTGTTTTCTCTCACCTAATATTAACTGTGATCATCTATTACCTTTTTTCAGTGGACTGATATTTTCTGTTGTAGAAATAAAAAAATTGCTCCATCTGGTTAGATGTTTGAAGTTCTGTGTAATCTTTGAAGCTCGCAAAGTTACCATGTAAAATCCATTTGCATTGTTTTTTTTTAAATCTCTCAACAGGGAATGGAAGGATTCAGCAGAGGTAAAAAGCTAGATAAACTTGGAATGCGTGGATCAAACACAAGTGACCTTATCTTTGAAGATTGTAAAGTTCCTGGTAAGTACTTGTCCACACTGAGAATTGCCTCACTTTATATTTAGTTGAGTGGACTATGTGATTTCTTTAACATACCATATAAATTGCAGATAAGCAAAGGCAGGATCAGGTGTCTGTAAGCAGGAAGAAAGGCGGTATCATTTGGATGTGAATGATATGGGTCTTTAATAGTTGGGCAAGTTGGTGAGACATATACACCCTGGTGGTAACAAGTTGCTGCCGGCTAGGGGGTGGAGTGTATCCCCACTGAGTGTTCCTCTTTCCCCCCTTGTGGGAAAATTGAATTCGAAGATTATCTTCATGGAAATGGTACCTCATTTGAAGTTAGAATTCTCGATGTAAGATAAGAACAGCTGTTTACTGGAACTGTTGTATTGATAATATATATATATATATATATATATATATATATATATATATATATATATATATATAGATCAGTGTTGTAGCTACGCCGGTCAGCGCCGGTCGGACTTGGCCAGCAGTAACGTTTGCCAACTAGTACTCAAATTAAGAAGTTCTAATACCGACCGGCACTCGCGCTTCTGATCGACAAAATTCAGTAAATAGTGTCACGAAATGACTGTAACACAAATCACACTCTCACTCAAAACTTATTTCATCTTTGGAAAACTAATATAAATAACAAAATTGAAGGTCACTGTGCTGTTCTACTTCAACTATGACCACTGCTACTATGAGCAAACTGAATTACTGAATAACTCTACTCAGTACCTTAGCGCTATCTGGAATACCACTTACGTGAACAATCGTCGTATTACTCGTATTGTTCTTCTGACGTCTTCTGTTTGTACAAACTATGTCACCATTTTGCATCTGAGCACTGTGCATTAGCCAAAAATTTTCCCTTATACCCCTCACCCAGGACGCAGAATTCGCAGGCAACCGCCACTTCAAATAATTCAACCGCCACCTGCAAAATCCTAACTATAACCCTGATATAGATATATATATATACCACTTTTCTGTGCAACAATTTGTAGTTTTAGCTAGATGACCAAAGCATTGTCAAGAATTTTTTTAATACAACTACCTCAAAAACTGAACATTTTGGCAAAATTTGTAAATCCAGCTGGAGGTTTACAAAGGAATGAAGGAGGAGAAGAAGAGAAAAAGAAAGAAAAGGAGATATCAGGGAAATATGAATGCCTGGTACCTCTAATATTTTATTACGAAGGAAGTACAACCTCAAGTGATTGGGAATCCCCCTTGGGTCATGACTGTTACTGTAATGTGACCTTATATATTGTAGATATTGTGGAAAGAATGGTTACATTCCATTGTACACATGCATCTGCTCAAAGACATTCGCAATATCTTTCATGTGAATCGCCGTCTTCGTGTCCGTTGTGAAACTGTTAGACTATTTACCGGCCGGTACCTCATTTCTCCCGCAGCTGCAAATGTTCTAGGAGGCCAAGATATGGGTGTATATGTACTTATGAGTGGCTTAGACTTAGAGAGACTATTGGTCTGCGCTGGAGGGATCGGGTAAGTGCTACAAACAAGAAAAAGAAAAAGAAATAAAGTTTTGCTTTGCTTATTGCTCTTGCATTCCATCTCTGTTTATTGCAGCTTCAAATGTATTAGGCCCTTTGAACAAAGGCGTATATGTACTGTTTACAGGATTGGATGTTGAAAGACTACTTGTTGCTGCATTTGGTCTAGGGTAAGTGGAAACTAGGTAATCAGCTCCACCACTCTTGGAAATCTAAGGGCTCTCTGCACATTTCTATGTTAACCATCATCCTCTGCTCCTGAACGTGTATGACTGGTATTGCCTTGATGCTAACACGCTTGGTCTATACTTCTCAGAAACAGAGATTCCCTTGAACTTCTCACTACTAGAGCGTAGCGAAAATTCATTGATCAATGAAGTTTTTGACACGCATTTCTTAATTTAATTAGGAATGGGATTATTTGTATACTGGTTGATTTCTCGTGTGAGGGGCAGTAACAGGTTTGTGGCACTGGTGGTCGGAGGGCAAGAGTGTACCAGGTGGTGGGGGGAGGGGGAGGCAGGGTGGCATGGTCGCCCAGAGAATTTTCTTAAACATCCTTATGTCAATCATCGTAAATTAGATTATAATGCTATGTTAAATATGTTGAAGACCTTACTTGTTGCTATGATTTAGTGTTCACAGCTAAGTTTTCAATGTCAGATGATGGCATGGCTTAAAAATATTGGATTGCAATTATTGCATATTAGATTCCTTCTCTGAAATAGTGAGGCAGCAATGTTGGTCATATTCTTGTAAGGCAGTCACAAAAAACACATAGGCGGCCACCTCACAAAATGAATACCAGGGGAAACCCTGCATAGTATTGGACGAGAGACTATGTCTTGTCTATGAAAGAGTAAATTTCAAGAAGTAAACAAGTGAGCATCTTTAACAAATAAATCATAAAAGTGATTTTATTAATTCTAGTATCGTAGGTCCTATTTGTCTGTATGAATATGTTATATGCAAGTGACACTATTGTGACTTTTTGGGAATTGCATGGAGAGATTGAAACAAACTTTGGTTTTACATTTTCGATACAGTTCAAGAGTTATTCAACATTGCGAGAAAACAAAAAAACTTCATAAAATGACCCAAAATGACCCATCCAAAACTTTTGACTGTTAATATCTAAGTTCAGAACAACTTCTATGTATCAAAATGTCCTCTATCTTCAATTTGGGGTATATTGATCGACAACTGAGAGAGAAGTTGAGCATTCTTAGTGAATTTCAAGAATGCATCTACTGACCTCAAAAAACCTTCAAACAACCAGGAATCCCTACATGTAATTTCCTCATTACCCCTATAGTTGGCACCATTCAACCAAATCTTGGTAATACTATCATGCTGAATACGATTGAATGAGGGTATTTTATAATAATGCAGAAGCAAAACATTTCACGTCTAATGATCACACATAAATCACTGTCCATTATAGTCTGTGAATTAAAGTGAAGAGTCTAAAAGTAAAAGTTACACGAGTCATCTACATTGCTTGATTCATTCCAAAGTTCCATGTGCTGGTCTACATTATGTACTCATTGCTTTCTTTAGATATTAATTTCATTCACTGAATAAAAAAATTCAATCAAATGTATTTTTTTAGCTTCATGCCAGCAATAGGATATATCCCAGGCTGAACTTCAACACTATTTGCCCTTAATATAAATCTTTATGGTTTCTAATTGAACTGTATGATTTGAATCTTGGGAGGAGCTTTCTTAATAATCTATATTTTAATTGGCGCATGTATTCTCTGAAGATTGAAATGATTGAAAAAGTTACCTGCTCTGTAACATTTATTCGGCTGTATAATATGAAAGTGATAGTTTCTGATCAGTAATACTTTCCTAAACAATTACACAGTAATGAATATATGTTTAATAGTGATACATAACTGCCAGATTTCTCTTCAAAGAAAATTCAAGAAAGTTTCATTTTCTCAAACTGATTTTTATTTCTCTTCATTCCTAACAGACTGATGCAGGCAGCCTGTGATGTGGCATTTCCATACTTGCATGAACGCAAAGCTTTTGGAAAACCTATCGGAGAATTTCAAGTAAGTAGAGAGTTGAGACCATTGTCAGGTTCGTGGTAAGTGGTAACATGTACAGAATAAATTCATGTCCTACATAATATGTTACAAACATGACCTCTGATATATACATGGTTCGCACATGGTCTGGAAAATGGGAAAAGTGTGGAAAAAGTGCGGAAAAGGAACAACCTCTCTTGTAGGTCTTGAATTTGTGAAGTTTAGGAAGAAAGTCTTATGACTTTTGCATACAAAATTTTTGCATATGAAGAGAATAAATCAAACTGGTGCAAAGATATGTCATGTCATGTTTGGGGTTTTCAAGGTTCACAAAATATTTAGGTGTAGGTAGGGGAATAAACTTTTAAGGATACAGTGTTGGTGGGACAAACATTTTAAAATGAGGGCTTATGGCTACGAGGTCGTTCAATGTAATTCCAATGTTGGGGGGGGGGGGGCAAAGATCAAAGTTTAGAAGTCAAATGTTGCTTTTTGATGCACATGTGGTCCATATTGAAGTCTAAAACTAGTTTTTGCTAATAAATACTATTGGAGTTTGAAATATTCCCAGATTGAAGGTTTCTTTCCCTACTGATGATGCAGAGGCCAATTTTTTAAGAATATTTTTCTTGTTGTCCCTCAGACAACCAGGCCTTACTGGTTTGTTGTCTGATCATCGTTTACATAAAACTAGAATGACCTATCATTATGCTGATGCTGCGTATTAGCATGTCTGGACATTTTAACTGATCAGTAATGCTGCGGCGCAGTACAGTTTGTAACTCAGTTTTCATGAATGATGTAAAGCTAAGTGGAAAGAAATTTGATAGTTTGTCTTTTGTCAGGGAATAATATAGCGTTCAAATTTCTGTAGCTCTTTTCAATTTTGTCTGTTATCAAGTACTATGGGATTCTGTGGACAAAAGCTGTCAAATATCTGTCTACTTGTATAGCCATTTTCCATAGCATTTTGCGAATCCGATACTGGATAAACAGCTTTCCTTGCTTATGAAATATATAATTATTGTGAGGTTTATCTGCATAACAAAGTTAGTTGGCCCTCCATCATATTTTTTATATTAAAACATCTAACAGATTTATCTTTTAACCAAACTAACTCAATGACAAAAGTTTGATGTATATAAAATATTTTACAATTTTGGAAAAGAAAAGATTTCGCAGACGAGCTGTCAGTTTATCGCAGACAGTTGGACAAGCTTTAAAAAGTAAGACATTTGTAATCAATACAAATCTTTCTCTCCTAGTTTATGCAAGGAAAGATGGCCGAAATGTACGTCCGACTCAACTCAACGCGATCGTATGTTTACAGCATTTGCAGGGCAGTGGACAATGGTCACATAAACAGTAAGGATTGTGCAGCTGCTGTGTATTATGCCTCGGACTGTGCCACAAAAACTGCCCTAGATGCCATTCAGTGTTTAGGTAATAATTAGGTTTTAATTACTTCCTGTTTATTATTAAGAAGTCCTAATTCTCTAACCACTTGTGAAAAGAGAATGTACTTATAATACATACATTCATATTAGCCAACTTATTATAAGAAATAGTCACACAGGTGTAGTCACAAGCTTAAGCCATTGTATTCCTTAATGAGTTACTTCAATTAGCTTCCCTCTCAGTAAATGATTGGAATATGCCAATTCCGAAAACAAAAAAGATAGATTATAGAGAAAGTTTAAAAAGGTGTGAAAAATGAAAGACAAAAAGAAAGAAACAGAACAGAACCAAAACGGTTGCTGCAGAAATGAAGACTGAAGCAAGTCTTTTCCAGGTGTTTTGTATGTTTGCACAGGTTTTACAAACAGCAAGATTGCAGTTCATGAGGGGAAAAATGGGGTAAAAAGTTTGGTAACCTTGCCGAGTACTGTCAACTAGGTATTAGTTTGAACTTGAGATTCGAAATTCTCCAAATGTTGATTGCCTAAAATCCCGTTTAATAACTTATTTTTTACGTGTCTTGTATTGTGTTCTTGTAAAGCGCTTGGAGCCTTTTTTATTGGGGGGGGGGGGGGATGGGAGCACTATAGAAATATCTTCAAATTCAATGTATGTATGTATGCAACACATCAAGCCCCCAACTTGCTGCCCCACACCTCTCCTGCATTAGGAATGTAATCACCCTACATAATAATATTAATTTAACGCATATAATAATGTTGCATTTGTTTTTTATGCAGGTGGCAACGGTTATATCAATGAGTATGTCACAGGGAGACTTCTTCGAGATGCCAAGCTTAACGAGATTGGAGGCGGCACTCAAGAGATCAGAAAGATGATAATTGGCCGATCAATCAATGCCACTTATCTGTACAACAAATAAATAATTGTCATGTATACATCGAGAGATGGGTTAAATATGCCAAAAATGTGGGGTTTTGTAAATGAATGGAAATGGAAAGAGATTTTTTGCAGAGTTTATAGGTTTCAATGTATGTTCTTTAACCATGAGATGACATGACTGAGTTAAGGCAGAGATTTATTCAGTTTATATAAAGCACAAATAGATACATACATATATATCATACTTGTAAACTTTTCTTAACCAAGTCCACCACAGTTTGTTCTGTCAAAGAGAATAGACAGTGGCAAACAGTAATTGATATCAATAAGCCTTTCATATACTACAATGGGATTCCTTTATTTAATGTATTCGTTAATGCATTCGTTTAGCCACTCTTTCCCATAGTCCACAGTGAGTGTCCTAGAGGGGTGGACCGGGCTAAATTGCTCCTGGCACAGTTGTCCATGGGGTATGAGGCAGCTGCGCTAGGGCCTAGAACAAGTTACCTCGGATGTATTTTTGTACCTTTGCCATTTAAATTGGCTCCTCAACTTTGAGGAGCCTTCAGAACTTTTGACCAACCATAGCACCAGTCCAGATGAGAGCTGGTAAACTGGTAGGCCAATCCACCCTGGGGTGTCCTAAAGTAACATCCATTTATTATTATGATTATTTATATATTCCACCACATGAAATGGGTTTAATATAGAGGATGTTATGGTAATTAAAGTATTTAATAATGATTAATTAATTCTAATGAAGTATTAAAAATTCACTTTTTATATAGTATTGTAAAAGCAGAATGAAAACAGTGAAATTGAAGAGACAACTCATCTAACTCAAGTGATCAAAATAAGTTTTCAAAGAGAATGTGGGAAACAGAAACGAATGATGGCATTATATATTGGCATATTCAGTGTACGATATGTTGATATGAGTACGTTCTTGTTCGGTCTTCACACTATACTGTACAGATGTATCTTACACTAGTCGTATGGGGACTTCCTTCGTGGTCAGCAACCCCACCCCTTCCTGGTTAGCCTATATTACCTTGACGGGTGACACCTATATTAATACGCATTGAGAAGTGCCTGAGCACACAGGGATTGTCACATACAGTATAGTCTGAGCACTTGCATTCTAACCGGGGAAATAATCAGTTCTAACCAATCAGGATCATAATTCGACAATAGACCTGATATATGCCAAAATGGAAGAACTCCATTCCACGGACGCTTACAAGGGACATCACATTGACAATTTAAACCTCCAGATAGAACGGTATACTGTAGGCCTATTACTGTTTCGACCAAACAGACTTGTCAACAGGATGCCCGCCGGTCAAGTCAAATTAAGCCGCTAAAGATTTTAGTCTGGAAAAATAAAATGAAATAGAACCAACCAATGTTTTTTTACTGGCCCGTGCATTGCACATATCAGAACCCATTTACTATAGCATGACATAAGGTACATTTCTTCTTGACACTGTCAGCAGTCATCCGATAATAGTAGCTGACATTGTTTTGTATGATACGATTCTACTCTGCTCAACGTCATTGGCACTTAGGCCTTTATTAACTGGGCATGTCACTTTGAGGTCAAAATAATCTTACAGCTAAGTAATTTGTCATTAAAATCTATGCCATATCTGTTATCAATCGATTAGTTTAAAAGTTGACAATCTTATCTCGTCGTTTTGTCGTCAGTAAAGTCCGAACTCCTTTTGCTATCTTTAATATATGTTTCGCATGAAACAACTTGTTTAGATGCCAATATTCCTAACGGTGAAGTAATGTCTAAGCTACTTCCTTGTGGTTTCAAAACCTGTGCTTCCAAAGGTCAGATTGTGATAGGCCAGAACTAATTAAAGATGCAATCATGGAGCGTTACCTTAAGTGTTTTCTGAACGAGGCAACTTATAACTATTCATTTGATCACCGTATGATAACGAAATAAATGAACAAAATGGAAAAGCTTGCTTCTTATAGAATGCAAACATTTTGACGACAAACCTTTGCAAAAGGCAATTTTGACAGCTGATAATTCTCTTTACGGCAACCTCACAAACCATGACGCACAGATTCATGAGTGTTATTGAAAGAAAATAATTTTTTGTTTACAGTAATTTATAACGATTATTTTGTCATTTTGTTGTTGTCATTGTCAGCAATATGATCGTCATTGTTATTATTTTGGGGCTGTTTTATATCGCAGATATTTCTCATTCCGCAAGAGTGAGGGACGGAACAAGAGCCAACTATACAGGAACGAATTTTTTTGGCGCATCAACTGTAATACTATTGATATAACGGCTTGCTCTCCCTTGTACTGTATCTCTCGAAATTGCCGTTTGGTATTTTTATTTATGAATTTTTATTTTTCGCATAACGGGATAACGCCTGTCCCCAGAGCCTGTTTATCTTCCTATTTACTGTTCGATGTTATGCCCCCACGATGGGTTTGGAGCCCTCTTTATAACAACAAGGGGTATCCAGTCTAGAATTCGTTGATGGTCATAGCATAAGCATAGGAACGGGGAAGGGCAGATGTCTAGGGACGCACTCCATGGCAGTGCTAAATCATTGAGCCGAATCCTTTGTCTTTTATCAAAGAGTGTTTAATTTAATGAAATGGTCAAGTTGTCGTTTAATATACCTCATATAATACGTGAAATTTTCGATTTTCTTCATCATGTGGACGTCGAAAAAATGACTTTCGATGAACAAAAATTCATAAACACTTTAGAAGTGTTCTCTGCTATTAAAGCAAATTCTAGTTTATGCACGGAAGCCCACGTTTGACAACGAAAAAAGATATATTTCTATTTGGCTTCTCCGCTAAATAAAACAGAATAACGCGTTAATTTATTGTTTGCCGGAAGATGACGAAAAAGTCATATTCCTGTGTAGACACAAAACTGAAAATACAAAACCAAACATGATATCTTTACTGTAACACGAGTTTCAATTAATCGATTAATGATCTTTTTGGTAACCTATAATAGCATCACACTTTGATAGTTGGCTTTGAAGTTATGACGAAATCTAAGATAGAGTCACGTCTCGCTCTTTTAAGTTTTCCGAAGCGTTTTAAATCGTGTTGTAACAAGACATAGTATCAACATTTGAAAACACCATGCGCATGTGTTATATAATAAAAAATGGGAAATGGTATCTTGATAACTATATTATCAGTTTTGTGTATGTATGTTTATACAGTTTCACATTTTGCAGATGTGTTACATAACTGTAGAATCTGAACCTTGACAAGAACAATTTTATAGGTTACTATTCCCCATTATGATCACAGACTATAATGGCTGAAAGTGACTATGCCGGAGACTTGTTGTTTCCAATTTCTTGGGATAAGAGTCGGGTTAGAGCAGGGACCGGTCTTGATCAGCCTTCGAGAAAGGTCAGTCGTGCGTTGATTGGATGATGTTGGTGAGGCGGAAGGACATGGGGTTGTTTATTGCTGTTTTGCCCCTGTTGGATCTGTTTGGATCGAATTGAGTTCTTATAGTGACCATTCAGTCGTTACGGTTTGGTTCAGCTGATCGGATCAATAATCCATTTAGATACGTCAGACTATATGAAAAAGAAATGTTTTTATTTTGTCCAGGTCGTCGTGGCCTAATTGTTTCTTGGGGTTTTAACCAAAGATACTCATTGAATCTGGAATAGTTATTGTAAACTTCGACCTTGATTGTAAGGTTCAGTGTAAAATGTAAACACGGAAATGATATCGCTTACTAGTGTTATTGCCTGCGTTACCTGTCATTACTTGAGTAAATAAACCTCACGTGATACGTTACAACCACAAGGCTGCTCGTTAATCAGAAAGAAGAGATAACTGACATTACCACAGGCAAATATAATAATATAACTATTCTGTAAATATAATTGTCCGTCATAAGAAGTTACAAATTAAAACCAGTCTTGTAAGCAAAGTCATAGAGAGCGCAAGGTAAGTTTGTATTTATGATACGAGGTTATTCTGTTAACAATTTGCTTTGAATTGAAATATCATCTTAGAAGTGTTTGAAACTTTCTGCTAATATTATATTTTACAGGGTGGTGCCTCGAATGCTGTCTATAAAAAGAAGTCGGGAAAACTATACTTGTTAGCACGCAGCGAAAGATACATCAAAGCGCGACAGTACTAACATACTAGTAAAAGCACTTGTTTCGATTTGTAAAAGCGTTTTCATAAAACAAAAATATACAGTCATGATCCGTTTCTGAGGATCACGAAAAGTTTCCATTTGGAAACGAACTTTACACGGACGCTTGGGGTTAGGTAATGTTATGATATGTTATGTCATATTTATCCTGTCATACTATTGTGACGATACTAGGGCAAACAGGTCACATTACAAGCAGTGTCGTAATTTAGTGTAAATGAGGATTGAGAACAAATAGTAGGCCTAACCAGTTAGATTGGTTTTATGATTTTATTACAATCTTATTAAGTTACTTGCTACTGTGCCAGCTGCCGGAACTTGAACTAGATCAATGCTAAAGATAAATTGAAAACTGTTATCAGACAGCATTTTTTCTTTCCATTCAAGATCGTGATTTAATTTATTTATATATACGCCTATTTATATGAATTTCCTTTAGTAGAATCGGCCCAGTCTTGTGAACGAAGTTACTTCATAACGAACTTAATCTCGCGGCAGGAGTTTTGGAAGCATCAGCCAGGTCAAGATACAGCGAATTGCAGTGTCAGCCTCGTTATAACAGATTTACAATCAGGTTAAGCTTGTCGTCTTAATAACTCTGAAAGATTATTGTACGAAATATTATTTATTTCATGTATAATAGTAATGGTTGTCATCCAATGAAGATAGAGTTGGCCGTGGAAGTCATAACGTATTGGCCATTATACGCGTTATGTTTACGTCAACGCGTAGGGCAATCAACCAATAAACACAATCGAAAATCGATCATTACGCTTTTAAAGTTTGAAACCTATTACGTAAAGAGCCTTCCCTATACCGCATAGGTCGAACACAACTACGTTACGTTATACCAAAGAAAGCCCAAAGATACCGTTACAGATAACCTAACGTCAATGTATGCAAATGGTCAGTGCAAGTCTATGGCTAATATAACATTTTTTTCGAATCAACGCAATTCCCATTGGATATATAACGAACGAATTAAAGCTGCAGGCTTCTGCGAGGCTTGACTCGACTTCATTTTTAGGCATTCTACATACAATCCGCGTGAACAACAAGGTCCAGGTCGTCCTACACGTAATGGATTCCGGATTCCAAGTCGTGATGCCTAATTTTCCATCAATCAAATTGGTGATTGCTATCGGCATTGGAGAATCACACGTAAAGGCCAATACTTTATGATCCACCACCAACCAAAAGAGTTTCACAGAGTTGAAAGTGAAATACGGATCAAATTGTGAAATGCTTTGATGACATTCAAGAACGAAAATGCAAACCAAACTACAATCGAACTAACGAAGCAAAGTAATATTGTAATTCTTACCTATACTACTTCCGTGATATGTCAATTGCTTTATATCAATAGTATTAACAGGCAAACGAAGAACCACATTCTGCAAAATCAATTTTATACGTCACTTGATTGGAATTCTACAAACCTTAACGGTTGAATTGTCGCCAGCGTGTAATATCTATTAATGTTTCTAATTCCTTCTCTTAAAGAACCCAAATAACATTACCATGATGCCCAGGATCTTCTTCCTACTAGTTGATTTGACATTCTACTTTCTCGTCTATTGCAATGGACAATCAGGTAGGCCTATACTTTGTATTCGGTATAGTCAGCATATTAGAAGAAGAAGAAACGAGTAACTGTTTAATTTTATCTGTATGATATTCTGTAAAATAGTAATCGCCACGTGTCTTATCCGAGTGAGAAAATTCTGATTTTAGAAACTCTGTTTCATGTATGATTTAGTCTCATTTAATTTAATCATTCATTCTGAAAAGAACATAATAGAAAATATGTATAATAATTAAGTAATAACCCATCAGACAGAAGGACGTCGTAATTAGGCCAGACAGTACATGTATAACAGTAATATTAATACGGTAGCCTAACACTAACCTGAAAGCAACGTGAGCGTTCCTCGAAACTAATATTGTGGTTCTAATCGGTGAAATGATGATAATCAAGCAAATGTGTAGGAATTATCAAACGTAATAATCACGTCTGTGGCAGGATACTAAACACCGTATTAAAGATAGCTTAATGACGTTAGCGAAAACTGCAACGGTTATGCCATTATTATGCTAATTGTAAATAGGTTGCTTTTTGGCGTATGTCAAGCACATTACCTTAATTTATGAAAGTTCATCAGTATTTGCTCCTTATAGTTTGTTAATATCCCATTGTTGACCGTTTTGGAATGACTCGTCTGGATCGTGGTTCCCTTGTAGCGCTTTACATATGAAAGCCGTGTTATACATAGATTACTTTTCAATTATTTTTGGAAAACGTACTAAAACGAATGAAAGAGATATTTTGTTGAAAGAGTTGACGAGTATATGCATACCATTTGCCGGAAGGTTGTCATTTAGGTATTTATGTACTGTTTACATTTTTACAGCCCGTTTTGATATGACTCTATTGGATCGTGGTCCTCTAAGGGCTGAAAGTGATGCCTCAGATAATAATGAGTACCAATGCTATCTTGGTAATCCGGACACCAGCAAAGATTCAATGAAGTCATACAGAGTAGGATGGACTAGAGATATTGCAACTGAAAATCCAGAACCAGGTGATATGGAGTTTACCGATCAAGGGAATAAATGGAGTGTAGATTTGGATGTATCAAATAACAACGCATTTGGAGTCTTTGGATGTAACGCTACTCGTGATGGCGAATGGGATCGAACAGAGATATCAACTGTGAGGATGGTGTCAAATGGTATGTACCGTGGTTAATTAAAATTCCAAGTCAAGATCTACAAATTAGATAAAGGATTGCTATTTATTTGTTTGACAAAAACAAAATTGTAATTATTATTTTTTCCAATTTATTAGCAAATCCATGATATTTTTTCGTTCATTGTTTCACGAAGAGTCAATATTGATCATAATAAGTTGCTTTATGAGGAATAAGGCGTCATTCGTTAAAGAAATAACATGGTTAATTTTATCTAATTAGATTGGCTTACTATATTACACGAGAGATTAGTGTCGACGTCCTTACATTTGAAAATGCTGGTCATATATAAAATAGTCTGTTATATAAGGACATATGGGGTTCATGTAGTTAACATGCACGACTGTTGTAAACCATAGCCATGTTCGCTGGGCTTTTCTTTACACAGTCGCTAATGGATATCATTCACGTACAAAGATTTATAATTCCGAATACACCGAAACTGTTAATCTGGTGAAAAATTCCCAAGTTTATTTAGTCTATGCATATACTTCAAATATAGTCTAGATATCCGTGACTGAAAACTACAATGGTTAGTAATGGTTAAAAAAACATCAGGTCGCGAAAACAAGCTTCATTCTCCAAAATAAGGAACAAAGTGTCATAAAAATTTATGAATACATTAATGCTCTGATAACATCATAATGCTTATAATCCTTTATTATCATAATATACACAACTATGCATGCTTAAACTAGATATCATTATCTTTTCCAGTATTAAGGATTCAAAAACTTTTCCAATTAGAGATGGGATATGGTGTTAAACAACATCAGTGTAGCTGAACAGACCGTCATTCTTTCTTGATTGGCAACTGAATGGAAAATATGTCTGCTAGTAGTTTGTAAATATATGCAAAGGCTCGTATCACATTCGAATTATGAATAAATTAATAACAACTGTTACCCGGATAGTTTCCTGATTAATTGTATAAGATTGCCAAGGAAGCTAGTAGCAGTATATATATTAGGATATTTAATTAATTATATTTTGATTATTGAAATATAATAGAGAAATACGTTGGAATATATGCTTCCTTATTTCGTTATGGAAATGTTTCCCCTTTTTGAGTCAAATCGATCAATGGCTCATAAATCACCGAATATGTTTCCCCAAATTTACACGCCGTACAACGTACCCCTTGTGAAATAAATAGACACAAACATTATGCTTTTATTGTTGGTTGTCGACATTTGAATGATTTTTTTTGGTAGTTGATTATTGTTGCTTTTGCAATCCTTTTAGCCGATGTTGTGCCAACCGTACCGCTTTATACCCAGACTGTCAACGTTGGTGATTTGGATATAATTATACGAATGGAAATTCGAAATGGCAAAGACGTCGCAAACCTTAGATGGATTCATAATAACAAAATCATAACGGCAGCAGATGGAAAAGATACTTACGTCTTTAATGATCCGATTGAAGAGAAAGATGCTGGTATATACGAGTGTTACATTGACGGAGAAAGAAATTTGGCAAAGCATGGTATACATTTACTAATTGTAAGAGGTAGGTAATAACCGCCGATGAACAGTTTCATTACATTACACTCTGGAGACGTACATATATATTGTAATCTTCACCTAATACCAATAAATCCGTAGATCTATTCTCTCTTACTCTAATTAGCACCAGAAATAAACTTTATCTCATATCGCGGTGCCTTAAAATAAAGCTACTCACATACTAACGTCAAGTTCATCGGCTAAAAGTCAGGACAAATACATGTTGCATCCGACATTAAACAACATGTCCAAACTGATATTAACGAATATATGGAATGGGTGAAGGGAACAATTGATAGTAATAATAGTAATAATACATGGTTTTAAAACAAGTTATATTATGAATAGTATATGGCAGATGCATATGTCTTCAGTGCGACGATATTAAAGCATGATTTAAGTTGATTATTGATTGTTTACTGTGGAAATGATGTCCTCAGTAACGTAACATTTTGTCATCATACGTTTTGATTAAAGTCCTCAAAACAAAGGGAGTTTATCAATTTCTAATTGTTTTTGTTCAAAATGTTCTTTAGTTCAAACCTGGATTGACGTTGTAAAGTGTTGATGATCTTTGCATGGTGGCTATTCTGAACGCTCCAATGAGACTGAACTAGTCATATGTTGCATTATTACATGACAGCAACCAAACCCCATATCTGTAAATGTTCTGACAACATTCATACACGACTCTTTGTTGATTAGGTCAAACTTACGTAAAGACGAACAGCGGAGTAGTTGATAATCGCATGTCATGAGCCTGTTACTATAGCTATAACCACTAGTTTTAAGTTGATTAGTTTGAAAATAGTAAGACGTTGGACACACGGCTGTGATGGCACAAGGAACATATTGTTGAGACAAGTCTACACGCAAAATAGTTGAGCTGACTTTCGTCTTTAAATACGTTAGATTTTTTTGTACTTGTGTTGACTTTTATTTACCATGTAATACTACACGTCCAAACAATTCAACAGCTTAAATAGTCCAGATTTGTATATATATAAAACAAGGAAGCAATAGTAATAATTCTAAATCTTTACAGAATAAGCAGTACAGCAATTAGTGATACAAAATGAACTAATTAAATGGCGGTGCTGGTGTCAGGAATGTTGCCGTTACCGAAAACACTATTAACATTCAAAACATAGTACTATTAATTAGGTTAAGCATGACACTGGAAATATATTTCAAGTAAATATAGTTATCAGCATATAAACAAATCATGTTTAAGGCTTTCTGTCTGGTTTTACAGGTACTGTTACAAGTTTGTATCAAATAAGCGTTGTCTGATTTGGCGAAATCGTACTTGGGTATAGTTGAGATTTTGCTTTATTATTTTATCTTCATCAGTCCTGGAAAATCTAGAATGTACAGTAAATTCTACGTTTCAGTTTTGTGTTCAATTGGGAAGCTGGCTCCAAACTGAAGGCAGAAAAGCCCGTGACTCTTTTTTCAATCGGATGCGATTTAAATGTGTATTTGAAATTTGGGTTTTTATGTCTATTTTACAGCTTGTCCAGCAAATCGATGGGGTCCTCCTGACTGCTTCGGCGTTTGTGATATCTGTTATAATGGAGGTGTTTGCGACGACTACAATGGAAAATGTATGTGCCTGTCTGGATTTGGGGGAAACAACTGTGAGATAAGTGCGTAACAATTCCGAATGCACTTCATATTCATATAAGACAAATACGCTTTACAATCCGTTTACCAAAAATGTTAAGTTGTTCAAAAGTCAATTCAACTTATTAGGCAGATTACGAAGCAGTCGCGCCGTTTCATATCATGGATAGGCGAGATGTCAACTAGTAAGTTAGGCCAATTATGTTCTTAAGAGTAAATATCACACCACCCAATTCTGTGGTGCAAGATTGATGAACTTGGCAGTAGGCTTCACAGTTATCATACTGAATATTTACCTTTCTCTTTACTCGAAGTTGGTCGAAAAACAAACATCAGAAGTATAAATTACACACACTCCACGTACTTATATCACGTATCAAGGTGAGATCGATGCTAATAGACAGTTAAGACCGCGAAAAACGTCCACTTCTAAGTATCAAAGATTGCGACATACACGGACGACTCCAAAATTCCGTTCATTTTGCTTGAAAATTGAAATCATTGTATGACTTTGGAGAATATTAAAGTTGTTAGACGGGATGTCATTTAAAGTTGTAAGGTGTAATCAATTGGCTTTGTAACAATAAACAGTTGCATTGTAATTATGGAATGGTACTTATCGTATCAGTGAAATATGAATTAAAACACCTTACATTTTAATGTGTTGTTTGTCGATGTAAGATAATTTATACACGATTCGCTAATACGAATAAAACGAATACATTCCAACATTTGAGATCTCAGGAATGGAAACAGAATTTGTGACACATGTGCTTGTTTTTACTTGCTCTGTGAAAGTTTTAGACTTCGTGATAACGTGAGAATTTGTTTTCTGTTTATGTTAAATACAGCATTTACACATAATTTTTAACCGCTATCGGTTTTCATTGGGAATATAGCTGGTGAGTGAGTGAAAATCTCCGCTTCAATTGAGAGTATATAATAAATCATTGAGGAAAATCGCCATTTTCGTTAAGTACAGTACAATGAAAGAGTTTCAATTTCCATTGAACAATTTCCATTGGGCAATGTAAAACCTAGTTTACAGAAAATCATTTGTTTCATTTCAGTGTGTGGTTATAACAGATTTGGACATGATTGTGGATTCCAATGTAGCTGGATAGAAGATGAAGCGATTAAGTGCAAATCAAACCTGTTTTGCCGACCACACCCGCTAGGTTGTACCTGTATTACGGGGTTTGAAGGACTTGATTGTATGGAAGGTTAAGTTCAGATATTTGCTCAATTTGTTTGCACATGACAAGTCCGTTATTCTATCTATAACCAATATATCTATCTATCCACCCTTCATCCAGTAGATGCATAGAAGTATATATACATATATATATATAAATATATATATATATATATATGAGAGTTGTGTGTATATATATATGTATAAATATATATATATATATATATATATACTTCTATGTATCTACTTCTATGTATTGTAAAGAAAATCCTAGTGTATTATGATTCTTAAGGACCCGTCGGAGGTTACGCAACTTTCACCATGTGACTTGAAACTTACATTACTTTCCTTAGATTGGTGAATTTTAGCTTTTCCAAGTAACGACTTCAGACTGTTAGGCTACCTGTAATGACAGCTGAGGGCTTAACAAACTGCTGTCAATATAACGACATGTTACTTGTTTTGCAACATGCGTTACTTAGCTCCTGAACTGCTTAGAATGCTTTCACGTCATTGTAGAAAAACACAGTTTGAGCTCAGCATGAGGCATAGGGGTATAAAGGCAGACTTAGGCTCCCATTGGGAGACATTTTAAGACAACCAAACCATTTGAGCTGAAAGGGATAGAGAAGAACTATCACAATGAAAATTGACAAGAAACCCCCGGAGGAATTGCATTTAATCGGATCTACAGACTTTATACATACAAAATAAATGCAGTAGTTAGGAATATGAAAGAAGTAAGCATTTCTACATAATAAGCCTAGGTTCTGCTTGCACAACATTTTGCTGTACTATATCTTCACTGTATAGTAACACGTGCACAAGGAAGGTTTATTCTTTTCGAATCGTCGTGTAACTTATTTATTATTACTATATTAGTTTTCGAACGTTTTATCAATTTTTACATCTTACTTGCTTTGGCGATTTTTCACGAACTGACCTTTCTACACAACATATATATATATATATATATATATATATATATATATATATATAACCTCTATATAAACCTCTATTAAATATATCTATAACAAAATATTAACTTGTAGTTGCGCAGAATGGCGAAATTATAATAAGCCAAAGGAAAGTCCGCAAGAAGGTGACAACCTTTACATTCCACATAGGCTGTTTTTAAGAAATATTTATACACGTAACTGATCATTCTTTTGTGTAACACGTTAAACCTATTCGTTGAACCATCAAACGAACTTGACTTTAAGCAAGTCCAGTCCATTCCTGTCTAATCACATAATAACATTTACATCGCAGACTGTTCAACTGGAACCTACGGTGCAAGCTGTCTGCAAACTTGCCACTGTGAATCGGGAGAATGCGACCAATTTACTGGTAGCTGCATTTTACCATCATGCGAATTCGGGTGGTCAGGAATCAACTGTCAAGGTAAATTGAACCATTTAAAAAGTAAAAGAAAATATGTATGTGATCGAGACAGTTTTGTTTAACTAACCAAACAGGAAGTGTTTGTGTACTTGGTTTGTCAATTTAACTAATTCAACCGACATATTATCCCATTGCAAGTAGCTTATTTCTTACCCTCCTTCCCTCGAAGCCCAAAAAATATTGTACTTTTCTTTTATATCAGTATTGGCATATTTATAAACAGTTATCTATATCGTGAATACATTAAGTATGTACTGTAGATGTACTTCCATGGCTCAAAATGTTGTTCACTGACTGCATATGCCACTCAGAGCAAAGAGTGCGTAAACTTCGACAAGGAACTACGTTAACTATAGACGGG
The DNA here is from genome assembly GCF_037975245.1 of Apostichopus japonicus. NCBI lineage: Eukaryota > Metazoa > Echinodermata > Holothuroidea > Aspidochirotida > Stichopodidae > Apostichopus > Apostichopus japonicus. The sequence goes on from NC_092566.1 coordinate 16,381,380, forward strand.
AGCGCTGCATTTCAACTTTGTTTGAACATATAATACCAATACATCACATTTTTGTAACAGAGTTGTCATTTCTACTTCCAAGACAACATTCGCTGTAATATTTGTGTTTCACCATTAGTTCCTCACATATGTCCAGTCGACTACTTTGGAGGTGATTGTACATTTAAATGTCGCTGCAAAGATAGTTGTGACAAATTATCTGGAGCATGCTCGACGGCAGACTGCGATGCAGGTTACAAAATTTACGATGGGAGTTCCATTTGTACGGGTAACTCAATGTTTATATATCAAACATTTTCTTTGAAGCGTTTATAAGCGAATAATATGAACGCAGCAAAATCGGTGGTTTATAGCTTAGTTAAAAGCAGGCCCTCATTTCGACTAATTTATTTGTAGGTTATGATTAATTTGTTCCATGTAGACTATTAGGAATATTTCATGACTAACAGTGTTAAAACAGCCGATACTCGTAGCATCGAGCGGTTAAAACTAAAGGTATTTTCTCTGCTACGTACAGAGAATAGTCGATCATTAAAGATGTATACATTGTGCATGATTTAAGCAGTTAAAGAAAATGATTAAAGATATTTACTACCGACTAGACATGTTTCCCTATGTAAAAATACTAGGCATACACGTATTTACGTTCTAACAAATCAAAAGACTTTGCCCACCTTCGCATACTTCGCGGTTACTGTTGCTGATAATTTCAATGAACGTTTCACTTACGTTTAAGATAGATCAATACTTGATGTTGGTGATGTAAACCGAATGAAAAATAATAGTAATAGTAATGTGTCATGTCACCAATGATTCCAAAAGTATACATATAAATGAAGCCGTTGCTTCTTTGACGTACACTGTTACAATGGATTTTTCACAGAGTGCCAAGGGCAAACGTTTGGTGAAAACTGTGCTGAAAACTGTCACTGTTACGAAAGTTACTGCAACAAGGTGACAGGATCTTGCAATGGAGGATGTGACAATGAGTGGGTGGACCTCTTCCCCCCTAACAACTGTCAAACTGGTAAGGAATTAAGTCAGTGGTCGCACATGATATTTGTACGTGAACGTGTTCAATGGTTTTATCAATGCTTCTCTCTTTACTCCTGTATAGACAGAGTTTTCTGCCATTTGTGATACTAAATCAACATCCTTTAAAGCAATATACGTTACAGATTGACTACAACTACATATCAGATTGTTCTCCAATTCATGGGTTGATCATTAGCCAAGTGTTATGAAATCCAGCAAATTCTGATGGCAATGAAATTGGCAATGCCATCCGCATGACGATTGGACTTTGTATATGTTGGGAAATGATAGTGAAGTTCGCTATCATTTCAAGTGTAATGAATGTAATTGCTAAGAAACCACTTTGAATAATACTGATAATCAGAAAGTTAAACCACGGATCGTTATATCGATAAGTCGTTACAGTACGTATATATGTATAGAACCGGTTTCACGTGTATCAAACATGGGATTTGACACCTGTTGTTTGCATTCATTGCTATAGTATTGTCCATAGCAGTTTAATTTCAATGCGTCCGAAACAGGTTGTATTACTTCTCGGCTTTTTATTAGTGACGTCGGCATCCATGCTTAATAGGGTGTATTTAAATTAAAGTCATGATGATAATAAGAGTCGTGTCTTGAGAATCGTAACAGAGACTTATAAGGTAGAATACTTATTATCCACCATCCTGATCATTTTTAACGTTGTGCAATATAAAATGTGTATGCTGAATAGCTGACTCTACATCTTTTGTGTGAAATGAATGACGGTGTCCCCTAGTTTATTTGTTCACAGGCCTTGTCGACGCTACGTTCACTAAAGTAAACCCAGGCGTTGCGGTACCAGTTCACTGTACAGCTATTGAAGGTCCCGGGGGAGATTTGGATACACTAGATTTGGTTCTCTCATGGCACCCTATCGGTCTCCAGAATGAGGACATTAAGTACAATGGTACTATGGAGGATACAAATGTAAAGATTAACACCTTCATAGTGGATAACGTGCTTGAAGGACACTGGCTATTCTGTCAGTTGAGAGCCAGGGGCACCATGGTTGCAGTGCTTGATGTTACCATTGAATTTTATGGTGAATACTTTTCCACTTAATATATTTTGTTACACTGTATATTTGATACAAACAGTTAACGGAAAAAAGGGCGTAAGAGCGTACACACTGCATTCATAGTGACGAAGCAACATTTTGTGGTATGTTGCTTCAATCTTTAAATTTTGGTTATTCGTTAACGTAATGCGATGAAATGTTCATCAGGGAGATCGTTTTTTGCTTCAAAAGACCTCGGCAAGCAAAGAATGCATGTATGCTTTTATAGCAAGTGACCCAACAACATTTTACGTGGTATTAACAGGGGTTACATCCAATGGTTTCATCAGTATGGCAGTGCAAGGGCGTAGGAACCGGGGGGGGGGGGGGGGGGCTGGGGGGGGGGGGGCGCCAGCCCCCCCCCCCGTGAAAAATATGGGGGGGGGCGGAAGTATCATTCCGCCCCCCCCCCCCCCCCCCCCGCTCCGCAAGTCAGAAAACCCCTTTTTCATTTCCAAATGAGAAAAAAATCACATTTGGAGCACCAAATTGCATTTAAGGCCAGGTGAAAATGCAAAATTCTTTACAAAATGGAGTGGGAGTTGAAGTGTGCTATTTTGCACCAAATTGCATCTGAGGCCACCTGGAAATGCAAAAAAATTCCAAAGGGGAGGGGGGCACCCCCTCCCCTAAACCCCTCCCCCAGGCCGGCCATCAGTCTTCAGCCCCCCCACTCAAAAGTACCTTCCTACGCCACTGTGGCAGTGCTTTAACGAGAAGTAAGATGAGCATTTACGACATGAATGTACTTTCACTGAAATATGAGGAGAAAGAAACTCGACTAGATTTAAAGCATCCTTTTTTATATTTCTTGCAAAAAGCTTTGCCATGTGATCACCAGGCTCCAGCAGGTGAAATGGTGGAGCGAGATCCACAAGGCTCAGGTCCCTTCCAAGATGGCACCATAGTTGTTTACACATGTCCTGATGGATATAACTTGGTTGGAGACACGACAGCAGTGTGCCAGAACGGAAAATGGACCGTTGAGGAAGAACCCACTTGTGAAGGTATATTTCAAACTACACGGCAACGTCATTCATATCACAACAAATACATTTGTGTGATATGTTTGTTAAAGGACGCTATAGCATGACTTTTTCAAAATGATGATAGTGATGAAAATGTATAACCATTAAAACATATGTAACCATTCAAAATAATACATTTCAATACCATCAAAACGATCGAGGCATATGAAGTGTTTTGAGACCATGTGAATACTTAACAGTATCCAATGACGTCGGTTATTTGACTTTAATAGAAATAATGTTGGTGCAATATGTGGTTAGCCTCAAATCTTTCTTGGTTACACTGCATCGACCCGAAAAAAAACCAGCAACTGTTTCAATAGAATGCTATAAACATTTGTCTAATGTGGACGTTTGATTGACTAAACGCCGTCCGACCTTTGGAACCACGTTGAGCAGAACAGTTCGTTTTATTACATTAAACCCAGTGGCGGAGCTAGGGGTATTGGTCAGGGGGTGGGGGCGAGAATGGTCTGTAGGGGCGCTTCGACACTATCTAAGCAGAGCGCCACCACAGGTTGGCGCGGAGCAAACATACATTTTTTGAGTAAAGATACTCCCTAGATCGCCGGAAATGACCCTTTCCGGGCCTTGCTAATTTGCAGATAAACGAAGAATAAATAGGTGTCATCGCCATTTTGTCAGAAAATTACACCAAAAAAATGTGACAAATGTCAATAGGTATTTGAGAGCGCAATAAAAAAAGTCAATAATCGCGAATAAGTAAAACGTGGTAAAAAGCTGAAAAGGGCGCCAGCAGTACATTTGAGTCTGTCAGGGGGGGCATCCGCCCCCTCTGACTGTATGGACGCTCCGCCACTGATTAAACCCACATCTTATATCCCAACAACGGGATATTTATCGATCGGGTCAATGTTGGTTCAGCATTTTCATCCTGGTTGGGGATACTTAACATTAGACCATTGTAGAAACAATGTAATTATCCCAACAATTGGTTATGTAATATTGAACCAACATTACACATTTTCCGTGTATCTCAACTGCTGGATAATACACGTATTTAATCATGTAGTACAACTTCCAGGTATTACTCAACTATCCCCAACCTTCCTTTCTTCTCCGCAGTCGATCGCACTGTACGCCGATGTGTTGTTGCACACCTGACATCAGATCCAGAATCTGCTCTAGAATATACTGTTCGTTTCATGGACCATGGCATCGCAAATAACACTCAATTGTGGGCTAAGGACCCATACGGAATGAAATATGGTCCATTTTCAGGAGGAATCCTGAATACGTTTTCGTATAGAGCGCCTGCGTATTTTATTAATATATTCAAACGGCCCTCATTGGAATTCTTAAGTGAAGCGGATGTTTATTTGTATTTGTCGATACAGAACAACAATCAAATATTGTGTTATCCTACTGAACACATCGGCACAGACTACATACTGGTAACATTCACACACAATACGACCACGTTTCTTATCACAGCCTCTGTTTCAAACACCGAGGTTGCTATTCTGTTTAACGAGGACTACTATTTCAATGGAAAAACCTACAGTTTGAATTACCCTTTAAGATTTACTCTTAATGATTTAGAAACTGCCGTGGTGCAGACTCCCTTTGATGCAACTGGTACTTTTGTTAAATCATCAAATCCCGTTGCAGTTATGATGGACCTTCGATCAAACGAACCCTCCGCATCTTCTTCTTCGTTATTTTACCTTCCTCCTGTGAGTGAATGGGGCTATAATTTTTCTTTCACAATTTCCCCTGATAATCTGTTTTCATTCAGAATAATAGCTGCTTACGATGCAACCGTTATTAAGATGGATCCAAGTATGCAGCTTTGTGGCCAAGTGGTTGAAACATTTATTCTTGAGGCCTGGGAGATACGTGATTTTAATGATTTTATGAACTGTTTCATTTTTGTATCATCATCAAAACCTACCATAGTCCTCTTAAATGAATATTCTTCCCCAACATCTTGCCACAATATTGTGGTACCGTCAACAGATAGAGCAATACAAAGGATTCCGGTATTTATAAAGGAAAAAATAATGCAACCTAACATTAGAGTCTGGATCTCAAACGAGGACTATCACAGTATATTAATTGATAATGAAACGAAGGTTTGGGATGTTGTGCAGAACAGCAGTAGAGGTTTTGTAATGGTCGAAAAACTCGTAGAACCTGGATATCACGTGATATCGTCATCTAACGCAGCATCTAGAATTCTTGCCATCGCCAATAAAGAGCTGTACGCGGCACACAATTTCAATTCAGGTATGAGCCCACCATATGTTTAGTGAATTTTCGTTCCTTTTGGGATTAATTACCTTTTATTGTTTGCAAATATTGTCGAAGAGATAATAGTTTTATTTAATTGGTTAATTTTATTAATACTCACAGTTGACAAATGTTGTCGGTTGTCTTATTTTGATCAATTCAAATATTAGTATAAGTTGTACTTTGCAAGTTCGGCGACCTCGATGATCAAACGATAGCACAACTTTTACCCGAGAGAATATCCTTATAGCGAAGCCTTCTGGGTGTTATCCTTGAAATACGAGCAAATGTTACAATGAAGTTAGTAATGAGTTACAGTAAAAAACAAGTAAGTGGTAAAACAAATATCTTTAATAAAAGTTATAGCAATCCTGTCTTCTGAAAGTTTATATTAACGGGTATTTTCCCCTTAAAAATTAAAGATAATGACTTTAATGTTATCATTATCGCGATTATGTAGAAATGTTCTTATTATCAGGATGGGATTTAATAGGTCTTTGTTGACATGATGCCTTTTATTTTCTATTCTTAGAGATATTTCTCAGGACGTGCCCTTTCGAAATGTTGTCGTATTCTGGCGTGCAACTAACCTTTCGTTCAACTTTCCCTGGAACATCCGCAAACTCAACGCAAAGCTGCAGTCGAGATTCTTCTTATGGTAACTAAAACGTCTTAGTTTAATTAATGGAACTTTTTCAAATATAGTTCAACAATTTACGACCCAAAATTCCATTGGTGACATCTCTGTTGTAATGTGTAAGTGCAATCATCAATTGTCACAAAAATGACCAAGGAATTATTGAAGCAATAGTCTTCCTTGGTATACTTTACAGATTGTTAAATCCTTAATGGTACCTAACAGTCTTCTTTCTAACTTTTAGCAAAACAGCCTCTGTCAGGTAGATTTTGTGGTCACCATGGATGGGAGGAACCAGTACTCACAAAATGTTACTCTTCCAAAGACGCGACAGATGAAATTGAGAGAATCGCCAATGTAAGTGTAATATGTTATATGTAATATCATTTCGAATTTAAAGAACGAGAATATGTTACCGTACTTTGAAGTTATTTTCGCTGTAAATTCCGTACATGAGATGCTACATCAATATCACAAAACGATTGCTTCATATAAACTTACTATAGTGCATTCACCACGATTCTTTTTTTTTTTCAATTTTTTTTTTTTGTCCAGCAAAGTACGATATGGTAGTTGTTGTGTTCAATGAGGACGAAATCACAACTGAAAGTTGGAATTGTTATTAACGTTACTCTAAAATTAAGGATTGGAATGAATATAGGATACTGTATTTGAACAGTGTAACATCACCAATACCTATTTCGAATGAACATGCACACTTTTAGCGATCTTTTATTCAAATTTTCGATTAGGAAAAGACCCCCTAAGAAAAGTACATGTTGTCTTTGACACATGGGAAATTGAGCCAAGTTATTTGTTATCTGTTTAGACGACTGTGACGGAGGAAAATGTCGAGGAAGTTGCCGGCGATCTAGCACTCATAACAACTCAGACTGACGATCTTGACGCATCAGAAATCGAAGATGTAGCTAGGTCATTGGAGGATATTGCTAATGCCAACAGTTCTTCACCAGAAGTAAGAACTTCGTTTTTCAATTGAATTTAAGTAATATACAGACCTATACACAATGATATGTACATGTAGCTACGTAACTATGCCAATGTGGTCGTCTGGGGCCCGGCGAAAAATACCGAAAACAACGAAACATCCACTCATCCGCTGAGGCAGTAGGTCAGCAAAGAGGCTAGTGTTGAGATCACACGTTTGATCATTCAAGTCCAAAATGGCATAATGTACTCTATGTGGGCCAAACGCGTATTCATCTATTATTTACCCATATGAGCGTCTTCTTTAAACTGCCATCAGAACCACAACAACTTTTGAAATTCTGACCAGGCTCATCCTAAATGTTTGTTTCAAAGGTTACACAGTCAGTTTTGGGGACAGTCAACAATTTAATGGAAGTAGACGAAGACGAACTCGGCAAGGAAACGCAAGGATCCAGTAGCGTAATCATTTCTCTGGAGCAACAAGTCTCAAATGTCCAAGAGAATCCAGGAAACTTTACAGACGTACAAGTCAATGTTGGCGTTCAAGCTGTTAAAGTTAATCCAAGTATTACTAACGCGATCACATTTATAAGTTTGTCACCAACTAAAAACACTCACCAGGACGTTCAAAATGCTGACCTTTCAGAGGAAAACACAATACTGCATAATGACGAACGGGAAATACAGACAGACAACAGCCTAACATCGATCTTCGTTCCATCAATAATATTAGAACAAGCCTTGATAGGTATTTCCTTCAATCACTGAAATATCGACATTATTCTATGTCAATTTTGTTTTATATTTTACGACTTTTGTCGAAACAGCGTTGTCCGTTTATAGCCAACAATCTTGAAAGCAATTAATACAAGTTTGTTAATTTCAGTTTCACCAGAGGCAGAGATATTTCAAATTAAGTGGCAAAGTTATCGGCTTGTAAATTAATACGAGCAATAAAAGGAATACAATGTTTACAAATTTTCCTTAATTGTTTGAATAATGTCGAATCTATAGTTTTTCTTTTACTTCTTTTTTCACTTCTCACTTACAGTTGATCCAAACATATCCTACGTTCCAATCAGCTTTATCATTTACAAGGATTCGCGCCTGTTCCAAACAAATATGGCTTCCAATGACACCTACAGACAGGCAATCGCTAGTCAAGTTATTTCTGCGACTTTAGAAGTTGATAAAGTTGTCATTGAAAATCTGACAGACGACGATCGTATCATATCAAGGTTTATGATTACACCTGTAAGTATCAGCCAAGGGGGAAACTATTTTGGAAAGTAATAATCTATATGTTCATAAATCATTTCTACAGCTCTGTTATGAGGTCTGTGCATTTTATTAAAGGAATGTACATCTGATGTTCGTTGTTAAGTTTAATTGTGTACTAGCAATGCATTAATAACTACAATCAAGCGAAAAATTTCATGAAAGGTAACATTTTCAGACAGGAGGGTCTTGTTTCATATTTTTTTTTGCATATTTTTTAACCTACTTATCTTTGTAGGTAAACGCATTTAATTTGGTATGTTCTCTTAATTGCTATTTTCTCTGACAGCAATTAGAGGGAATCGATTCAAACGAAGTTGTAATAGAGAAGACATGTGTATTCTGGTTGGTGCAACCGGGAAGCAAAAGCGGAATCTGGTCTGATGATGGTTGTTTGACATCTACAGACAACAACCATACCGTGTGCATGTGCAGTCATTTGACTAGCTTTGCCGTGCTTGTTGTAAGTTCACTTGAGAGATCTTTATAAATTGAAGGCAGTAGAGGCAGAAAACATTTCATTTTATATCTAACCGATGTTATGCAATTTTTAGTGTCACTGGTGCAAGCTACCGCGTCGTTTATGTGTTAAAAATGACGTGTGTTTACTGTGAGAGTAAATCTTTATGGAGTCCCGTATGCAGTACTTTATTTTTTTTTATTTTTAATCTTCACTAGATTTTAATAAAGACACAATATTTATGTTTCGGTAATGAATCAGTACAAATTCCCATGGTATAACTAATATTGCTTGCATTTTTATTCTTTGCATTTAAAGGGAATTGAAACGGACAACCCAACCCTTAACGTTATAATGTGGATAGGATCATCTCTATCGATAGCTGGCCTCGTTGCGTCTGCCTTAACATTGTCTCTTATAAAGTAAGTCGAAGAGTCTATAATTATATTCATTTGGCAACAAACATATTGAAAACATAAACTGCAGGAAGAACCGTATATGTGCATATTCTGACATATATTGCAACCAAAACACGTTTTACTCTTTTAGAGAAATGAGGCAGAAGCACTCTTCACAGATCAATATCAACCTCTGCGTAAGCCTGATGGCTTTCTACATCACATTTCTGGCCGGGGATTTAGCCAAGACAAGCCCGAGGCATTGCCGGAACATTGCTACAGCAATACATTACTTCTGCCTAGCGACCGTGGGTTGGATGACTGTCGAAGCGGTCCACATGTACCTCCTATTTCTTAAGTTCCAATCGCAAAAAGCGTTTCAACTGAAGTTCAAGTATTTTGTTCCTGTATCTGCCGCGTTGGTGTACGGTAAGCAGCTAAAGGTTTCCTTCCTGACGCCGATTGATTACTACCGCGATGCCATCACAATGTTCCTACTTTCAATAAATCGTCTGTAGTCTTCTTTCAAGTGTTCCAATGGTCCCTCCTAACTGCTGATACTGACCGTGTATTTTGACACCATAATAACAACAATTACGATTGCTGATTGAATGACTACAGACTTAAATGATGTTCCATGTCTATTGCTTTGAAGTCTTGAATTGCTGTCATAGATTTGTCATCCTAGTAATATTAGTGAACCGAATACAATTCATGATCATTTTTACATTCTTTGAGTTTCGTCTCATTTGTTTTAGGGTGGATATTTAACATTTCATGTCTTGACCTCCAGACAGCGAAAACCATTAGGTCATAGTATTAAACTGTAAAGTAATGTCATAATGTGGCAAATTCTGTTCATCAATTTATTTATTCCAGGCAGAATTGAAATTATGCATAAGCAATCCAATGACAACATATTTACGTTCATTTCTTTCCCTAGGTCTCTCCTTGGTGCCAGTCTTGGTTGTGTTCTTCAAGTCATCTGATCAATCAATGGAATAGTAAGTCAACATATCATTTATTACAAAGTTGTTGATTCCTTGCCGAGAGCTTTCGTAGGTAGGGCCAGATGAAATAAGAATTCGGACAAATGAAAAGTCGTTATACTTACATTCACTACTGGAATTAAATAAAGCGTCAATGCATAATATGTGTTTTTTCATGTATTTCAGGGGAAATATATCCTAACTTAACATACATGCTATTACCCGTACACTTATCACGTACATCGTAACAGCTCATCCGAGAAATTAAAACGTTCAGGTAGCTCTTAACATAGCTATAAAATAGGTCAGAATACTTTTTTTGTGTCCACTTGACGAAAATACTTAAAGGATGTTTGACACAAGCATATTCAGAAGCTTTTTAATGTTGATGTAAGAAATATCGACTTATTGCAAAACCTATGTATTAAATCGTTATCTTCTGGGTAATTCTGGAAACCATTTGAATCGAATTTCACAATAATTATGAAGCTAAACTTTATATTGATATTTTCATAATATTCTGATTAGGTACATAATCTTGAAATCCTGGCTTCAACTTATAACTAGAAATATGCTTGTACTGACATTGTTTCGTTTTTTTGTCATTGTTGGTTCTGTGATATTTTGCAGCTGCTTCTTACCAACTGGGAAAGGACTCTACTTTGGTCTTCTTGTGGAAATTCTGATTATGGTTGTCTTCAACATAGGCGTCTTTATCCTACTTCTTCGAAGAATTGTTTTCCGTCCTATGATGAAAAGTAGTGCCACGCGGAACAATAAGAAAGAAATGCTTGCACGAATGCAGCAATTTATTCTGTTTTGGGTTCTTCTAGGGTTGTCGTGGATTTTCGGTTTCCTCGCTGTTATTCCAAACCGGAAGACATACTTGTTTGAAATCCTCTTCTGCATCTTAACGTCTCTTCAAGGGATCGTTTTATTCATCTTTATCTGTGCAAAAAACCCAGAAGTGAAGAAAGCATTCAAGAAAACAAGTTCCTTCTTCAGTGAGTGGAATATCACAAACACTAAAATGAGTTACACTGTAAACAGCACTACTGACAGTACCATTGCACTTGAGACATCAAGTGATAAATAGAGAGAAACGATGTTGATTCTATGTTTACACCATACAAGCTACATTTTGGGTTCATCAATACCGTGTATTCCCTCCATGGTGTTCATCGAAGCTTGGGCAACCTTCGTTGCTCAGTTTTAGCCCGTTCAACTGCATACAATATTTCCAATTGTATATAAAACCATCGAATAATAATATTCATATCAGATGTAAACTAGAAAATATATAATTTGTAAGTGTTTCACGCTAATGATGAAAGTATAGTAACTCATTCAATCCAATAAAGACGAGCTCTGTACAGACGAGTACAGACAGTACAAACGAGTACAGAAAGACGAGTCCAGTACAGACGAGAGCTGCTAAATCAGTTAATTTGAAGGCAGCAGCATCTTTACTGTTACTAGTTACCGCCATTATATAGAAATTCAATCGTACAAATCTCTTGAGTGCTACTTAGTTTATTACTGCACCCTATGGTATTCTACTAACTAGAACAATAAAATAAACTTTCCCTTTCCCTTTGGTTAAAAGGATTAATATAGGTAAAATATTTTAATTTGAATCATGTGAGTTATATCTCTTTTCGTTTTTGAAATATTATCGTAAGAACATGTTCATCAATTAAACGAGAATGGACGTCTTAGTGTACAACACAACCTATTAGACTAATTTCTAAAGATGTAACCTTCTTTTATTGTCTCAAACTCACATTAAATTAAGTTACTGTATGATTACAGTGTAATTCAAGTTGGTTATAATTTGAATTAATAACGCAGGGTGTAATTAGAAAGAGTTTACTGAAATTCGTAGACCAATGGACTGACATTAACACATAGAACTTTGCCGAGTAGCCGACTTTATTTAGCAATTTAGAGAGAGTTCGAGAGCTCTAAAAGGAGCATTTCGGATATTGTAGATTGTTTAATGGTGATATCCGAAAGCCCAGAAAAGATGCAGTAGGCAACGGTTTTGGTAAACGATGACTCATCAAGACTAAAATTATCCATAAACTTTGAGTTACCAAAACGATTCACTGTATATAATGTGTCCATCAATTTGGGACACCCACATATGGACTACGATGGTCCATGCTAATTTGGAAAGATCCACGCTAATAAGGTTGACCTTACAGTGACCTACTTTGTAAGTTGATGAAATGTGATAGCAATCTGTCTCAGAGCTGCTGCCACATAGATCAGTTCATGGACTTCTTACCTCTTTGCTGCTAGCATATACCAATTTGTAACTAGTATGACGGTTTCGCAATGCGCATTCCTTTTGAAGAAACCCGAGAACATTTATCGCAGATATCAAGGCACTGCCATATAATCTGATATTTGTTTTGTTAATTGGATTTAAGTGCAAACAACTACTAACAAGTAAAAGAAATCTAAATGAAGTTTTGCCATTAAAACACAGGACCAAATGAACAACTGTTAGTAAAGTGTACAGTAAAGTGGTAAAGTGTTAAGATGGTAAAGTGTACCATGCACTTATTTCTGTTTTACATCTCCGATTATAATATTCCAAGTACGTTACAATGATGTCCTTTGGCTATGTTTTCATATTATCGCTGATTGCTGGATCTTTAATTGAAAACACACCCAGTTGCTTAATTCAAGTTATTTGATCGTATTATGATGAAGCGTGTACATTTATGTGTTTCCAATGTCATCAAGTAAAATAAAACAAGGCTTCGTGTATTAAGCTAGCAGTTTATGTAACCACAATTAAAATGAACATTCGATTTACGGAACTCAATGTTATACGAAGATACAAACACCGAATATATTGAATGTTTACAATCTGATAAAGAAACGATTACAGTATGCTTTTTATCTTACTTTTTGTTTTACCAAATCTGATTAATGAGACTGGAATTAAGTTTGCTCTTATTGGAATTTGCCCTTTGAGATGTGGCTGTAAAAAATAACTTCAGTGATATGGTTAATAAGTTTTTTGGTAAGGTTCATTGTGTCTTTGGAGTTATTTATGACAATGCAGATATCATATCAGGAACAAATAACAAAGAAACAGAGAAGAACTAAGCCCATACAAATCTGTTTGGCTAATTTGTATCTTCACATATTTCAATTATCAACCATGGTTGCTATAGGGTTAGCATGACATATTGGCTGACTAACCATTGCTGTCACGTAATGTAATATCTCTCTTATGAAATATTGGCAACTTGACACCACAAACTAACTAGGAAAATGTTTCTACATATCGATACAAATCGATGAAGATTGTCGACATTAACAACAATGAACAGTTTCTACTGTCATTTTCCACTTGTATATTGCTGTCAAAGAATGACAAAGAAATGTAAATATACTTTTATCTGGTAGATGAAATCATCGTTTTAGGGCAAAGTGGTACGAAGACCTCACACACGGTCGTGTGGGTCACTATAGACACGTAGCCCTTCAGTCGATAGGCTACCACAGACTGCCGCACGGTAGGACACACCTGTTCAACGCAGAACCATGAACAGAGCATGTCTCGAAAGAAGATCTGTCTCGTTTTCACGTGTGTAATTACATAAACTTTCTGTGGTCGTGGCTTTAAATTAACCGTATAGGTTTGAAAATCGACATATCGGTCAGATGTGTTGTAACACTATATTGGAATCCTGCTTCCAATGGACAAAGATGTTGAAAAGAAAACACACATAAGATGGTGCTGCACGGGGTCGAAACGAAAATGTTTCCTTTTTTTTGCTACTTAACTAACTCCAGCAGTTGGTTTAGCCAGTCAGGTGACCAATATGGAATCAAGGCATATATATGTGATAACGGTTCTAACAAAAATTCTTGAATGATACGCATGTACGGAGGTATTGTGCTATAGGCCAATATAGGTACTTCAGAAATGTTTACCCTTATCATGAGTGATCATTAAGCTAGAACGATCCAAAGTATTTCATATCAATTTCTTTTTCCGGTTAATCAGTGTCAGTTGGTATTACTTTAGCTGTCAAATTGACTTGCCATTTCGTTCATGTAGTCACATGCTATTACTAATTAACAGTTCAGTAGGGCTTTTGGTGCATTGTTCTTCAAACGTTTCATTTCCTCTACGAATTACAAGAGTCCTCGTAGATGAACATGGCTTGGTAAATACTATTTACCAGTTATTGGAAACCTTAAATATTTGTCTGTGTACATTTCACAGTTGTAAATGAGTTCCTATTTATTCACTGTTAATTATTTAACAAACGTTTTTCATTGTCCTTGTTGACTTTTGCCACCGGTTACATACTTCTAATATAACACGGTACAGTAGGCTGTTACAAGTGCGGTATGGGTGTATGTACTTAAGCGTTACTTGTACATCTGCCATCATTCAAGATGGCTCGAAATCAATTCTTTCGAGGACTTCCCTATGTGTTAGGGATATTATTGACTATCGTAATAGCTACTCGTGAGTAACATTTTTACATTCAATAAAATTACTTACCATCTCTATTGTTATATGCAACGTTTATGTGCATTGCTGAAAGTCATTAAATAAAAATATCTGTACTTATCAAATTTAAGCACAAACTGTTCCTCCAACTTCAATTAAACGTGCAATCAAGTCACCGCAATAATAAGAGAAAGGTAAACTTCAAATTGCGGTTCTAAAACGGATTTCACCTTCATCTGCGAAGTTTAGTGTTCTCAACTACCTTTTACGTGGTACTCACCGTCTTCCCGAAACAGTCCCGGTTCTAAATTTTTAGGTGTTTTAACTGTACATAGACCGATAGTGATTTTTCACATTGAAGTTTTGTAGATAAACAATTAATAACGCAACCAACATTTGTCATTGCCAAAAAAAAGAGTCGTTTTCCCGTGGAATGCCTTGAAAGTACATTTTCAGTCAAATCCAATCCGAACAGATAATTGCAGATGTAACTTCTCTTTCTCTTTCTCTTTCATCTCCAACTGACAAAGCGCATACGATCCTCATTTCAGTTTTGAACAGACGTAAAAGAACAATTGGATAATGTCCATTAATTACTCTCATATTTGATAAACTGAAATGTTATAGGTTAATGAATAATAGAAAAAACTGATGAGATACTTTAGATAATGAAAAACTGGCAAATATTTGTATAGTTAGAACGAGACACGAAACTTAATTTTGGTCTTAGACTTAAAAAAGATATTAATTAATTGTTCAGTGAGCAATTGAAGATGCAGAGCTTTAATTTTTGCATATAGTATTCTAAACGCATTCATAAAAAGTGTACAAATCATCAAAATCAATATCGTCATTAATCTATTTTCCCTCATAAAACTGATGAAAGGTCAGATCGTACTAATAGGTCAAACTCAAACAAGCAATTTATTTGCGACTAAGACTCAACACCTGAAATACAAATTAATCAAGAGCATCCACTGCGTTTACTGTAACGTGAACGTTATATCTGTATAGTAGTCTCGAAGCCAAATTGTGTATATTTTTGATCAATAAGTATAGCGATGGTCTTTTTTGCAATATTTCACTATATTTGATCATAATGAATGTGTTAGGAATACCACTTAGGTCATCGCCAAATTAATATTCTTACTATATTTCAAGCTGATAATGATTTTCGTGGGAAAGTATTCCTGATTTCATTGTTTTTTCTTTGTAACTAATAACTCCGTAATAACTAATATTATATTAAATAAAAATTGTATTATATTATGAAGAATTTATAAAGAAAGTATGCTTATCAAACCACAAAATGACATTACTTGTTTTTTCTGAACTATTCAGATGGTGTAAACGTTAGTTCTTCCTACAACTTTACGTCACAGAACTTTGGCAACGGACACTACCCAAACAATCTCTATGAAGATTTTATATTCTCAGCGCCAGAAGGATTGCATCTCCTGCTTAACATTATTTATGTTAAGACTGAAAACTCATGTGACTATTTAACAATTGGTAACGGTAATATCGTAGGCGAAGGAACTCTTTTGTCGTATTCTGGGGGACCTGCTATTAATGAATTACGAGTTTTATCAAATGGTACCAACTTGTGGGTTACATTCACTACTGATGGAAGCGTCACCGATGAAGGATTTTATGGCATTGTTGAACCTGTAAATTTGACATCTGATGGTACAGTTTCTCTGTAATTTTTTTAAAGTAATATCTAACTAATATTTATAAATTATATATCGACTTATAAGTTATATAAGTTATATCGACTAAACCAAGCTACAAATGTATAACATATGCTCCACGGTTAGACCATCAACCTGGTTATATCAACATGATGTTGATGGAAGACTGTGTGAACTTTTATGAATTTTACCAAAGCTATGTAAAATGATTGACATAACACATATAAATAATTTGCGTTTCAATCGTTCTAACAGCTGTGATTGTTTTCAACAATAATATAAGTCATTTCTTAATCATGTAGTCGCATGATTAAGTTGTTAACTTCAGGTAGTTGACCCTCATGAAAACAACCAAATGCTGTTCTTACTGTTTAACATGATTGAGTGTCTGTCATACATATATATATGAGGTACAAACGTAAATTGCGTTAGAACCATCTCAACGCAATATTCTTGGACAATTTAGTCAAACTAGCGCACTATGATGTAGTAAGAAATTCTTATCTTTGATGTTTGCAATTGTTGGTGGAATTATATAACATTTTACAAACATTCCGAATACTTTTACCTTATTACTTTTCAGAATTTGACTGTGGGAAGGAGTTTAACTGCCAAAATGGTGCATGTGTACCACAAGGTCAAAGATGTGGCCAAGATCCAGTCTGCGCAAACAGTCAGGACATGAAGCGGAAATTTACTTCTGGTCAGTAACTGAACATTGCATTTAATTTGCTTGTTATTCAGCATATATCCTATATCTCCAAATAGACATAGATACAGTATGTGACGTTGACACGCAGGTATGAACGCACCGGGGTCCGGGCTGCAAGGGAGCGCCTATGACAAGTACCGAAAAAATAAACACTCTTTTACTGAATACAGCCGACGGAGAGTTTATTATTGATATTAAACATGCAACATATGGTTTCCCTAAAATACTGTTCAACATGCACTATACCCATTGGTAACTCAAGCAAAATCCTTTCCTCACAAGAGAAATCGCGAGAGAGCCATATCCGGGGGTGTGAGAGGTGCCGAATATATTTAGAAAAAGGCTTACCCAAGCTTAAACCATGGTTGGGCTTGGATAAATGCGGAATATTCTATGCGGAATATTCTATTCTATTCTATTTCGTTTGCTTAACCGGGACTATGCCGCTGGCAAACCCTAAAAAAATAGATGGATTTGCTCGTATGTTTACTTTATTCATGTTCTTCGCCACTTCGGGGGTATAAGTAATACTAGATTGGGCATTATATAGGGTTAGTGCTTGTTGTAATGGATCGTTAATACGGCACTTAATCAGTCGATTGATGAAGGAATTTCTCTTGCATAAACATATACAAAATATATCCTTTGCTAAATGGTGCCTGGGCAGGGGATGTTATGACTGCGTGATTCATAACGCCATAGGCTCCTAGGTCAAGTACCAAAAAGAAAGCAGCATTTGGGCCTTGTATACAGAATATATGACAATACACGCAACCATTTAAGCCGATGTTAGATATTATATTCTTCAAATTCAACTCACTTTAACGAGTGCTGTAAAAAGCGCATGCACACAAACACACATATAACATTTCAACTCTTCGAATATCCTGGTACTTAACATATTTCTGGTAAAGTTGAACTTGTACTTATACGATTGCATTCTTGAATTGTGTATCATAACTTGATAGCAACGCAGATGATTTGACCAGATGCATGATGTGTAGTATTTAGTATGGGAAACGGTGTTGTTGTCTTTCTGGGTGGGGGGGTGGGTGGGGGTTGAGGGGGATAGGTTAAGTAACTAAATATCTAAACCACCGGTGATAATATGTGATGAAATGAGTGTGGCGGATTCTTTAGCATTGTAAGATCACTGCTGGAGACTGTTGTACCGAGTGGAAATTAAAGAAAATCAAATAATTCCATACATCCGATTAATGAAAAACTGAATTACTTCTTTCCTCTACGCCGTACGTGCACACGTGCAGCTTTATTTTTCGTTGTAGCAAAATAGTAGTCCAAAGAAGTAAGGTAGTGTTTTTAATTTCTGTGCGTTCCAAAACGGGCCTTTGGTTGGAGGCATCACGACGGGCTTTACATCCGTTAAGTAAATATATGTTCATCGAGAACCCGTTTGAAATGGGAGTAAATTAGAGAATGAAATTAAAGTTTGTTTAACCAACTTGGTCACCGTGTTCAGACTTTCTCAAATCTGACAAAAGACAGACAAATAGTCGAAAAAATGTTCTTCTTTTAAGGACATTATTTGAAAGAGTATGAATCATGTTATTTAAAATCAGTTGAAATGGAGAGTACTATGTAATAGACTTGGAGTGAACACTTGCCGGTACATTGTGGAGATTAGCACTAAACTTATTAGCACACTAACGAGAGCACGCTACGGTCACTGAACCATTATCATATAAAACATACAAACATTCAATCACATAAAGAAAACATACGATAAATCGTTAGAATAATATGGAAGAATTTAAGCAGTCGAGTTTAATGTTAAGTGTTTCAAGTACTGATTTTGCATGAAATGTCCACATTGTATTTCGTTTGAAATGTTATTTTTATAATCATATTATAGCGCGTATACTTTTAGGTTTCTGGGTATAGCACACATTGCTAATTAATCTACATATTTGGCACAATTTAAAGCTAGTTTGGAATAATACCACAGGTTTCTGCTTTAAATGGTTTCATTTGAAATGATTTCAGATATTTCATACATTAATAAAATGATAATTGAAGATCATGCCCTTTGCTTTCAGATGTTTCTTACGTCAACTCGTCTCGTCACAACATTTCTTACAATGGAGAATATCCATGTAGGTTAACTCACACGGAGATTTTCATTGCACCCGTGGAACTTAATCTTCTACTTACCATCGTACATATGGAAATTGATTGGGGAGACCACTTGATAGTTGGCAACGGAAATACCTCAAACGAAAGGAACATTGTTGAATATACAGATTCTTATATAGGATATGGTAAAGAAATAAAAGTTTTGTCAGAGGGAAACATGATGTGGCTGACCTTGACATCCGATGCATATCCAAGTTATGGAAATTTGATCGGTTTTATCGAAGCGGTAAATATGACGATCGACGGTAAGTTGTTTTAAACTGATGTGGAATATTGTTTGGTTTTTCCTTAAGATATGGATATAAAATTGAAAAACAGTTTCATGAGACTTGTTGTTGTTTGATTTTCATTGCATCTCGAAATTTGTTCCATTGAATACATCCGTACATCCGCCCGCCCGTCCGTCTGTATGTCCGTCCATCCGTCCGAACAAAAACAAACTTGAGAATTTGAAAGACTTAAAAAACACACATAAAGGTAACTGGTGTAATTAATAGAATGTAATCTAGTCCTTTAAGATAAGTCCTCAATAAAAGTAAAGAATACTTGACATAACAGTAGCGTGTTCCACAGTGGGTAAGAACAACACTTGACTTTTTGTCCTACGAACGTTGCGACGTAAAGAGATGCTTGAAACTACTTGAGTTTTTGGTGTTGTAAGTATACTTAGAGAAAATAGAGAAATAAAAACAACTGACCAGCTTTACAAGCAGAATGTTCAACAATAGATAAACGTATTTAAGGAAATAAGATCGTCAAGTGTAAGTATGTTTCAAGGAAGAAAATCAGCGACTTGTGTTTTCCGTATGTGCGAAAATTTGATTTGCCTGACCACTTTCTTTGCACGAATCAACTGGACATGATGATTGGTTATTATAATTGTCTCAGACTAGATAGTGGATCAATGCGAGAAATATATCTTAGTTTAATCTAACTAAAAATAACTGAGGTAAAATACCATTATACTTTTAAATATGTTTGGTACTATGATAACATGACCATTCCATTAGATTTGAAAAGCCATAATAATATCTAAACATGTTGGTTTTATTACCCTTATATGCACTGATGTACCATTCAAAGTGATTTGGAGATAAGTAGTCGTGGAAGAAGAGCCAATAACAATATGCTTTGTTTTTTCAATGTTCACAGGTAGCTTGTTCGATGCAAACCGATCGTACTAATTATTTAATTCATTAGTGACAGTGAGTTTAAAATATCAACAGTATACTATGTGAAAGCATTGTTAGTGTAGTCAGCGAAAGGAATGACCGACCTTTTGTTAAAAGCATTTCAAGTATCACTCACGTATATAATAAACAAAAGTGGTCCCAAAATTGAACCCTGCTTTTGTCTACTGTCTGAATCAAAGCAAGCAGTTTGAACTTGTCGACCGACTCAAATACCAGTCTGAAAAGAAATGGCATTGCATTTATTCAGAAATATATTAAGGTGGTTAACCGCTCTTCTTTGCAGGATTTTAGAGGCAATGTAAAATAGAATTAGGACGATAATTGTGTAATATAGATATGAATCACCGATCTTAAAAAAAAAAAATGATATAGGCCTAATTGAAGGACAGTACGAGATTTAAGGTGTTACGAATATTCAGCAGTAGTTTCGCATGTTTTTGTGACCAAATCGTGTAACGATTCTTTGTAAATTGTAGCCGTGCACACGCGATACATACATTATGCATGCAGTAGTCTTGTCTCAAGGTGATACCCTACACGGATATCAATATTCGGAATTGATGGCACACAAGTGTGTAGAATGGTGCTACGGACACAACGTTGCCTGTCTAATGTGCATTCAGTGGTAGTCTTGTCCCAACTTTACAGTTGTTATGGGCTGTTTATATTACCGATAGCACAATATATGACCTACTGCTAACCAATAGAGTCTTTTATAGAAAATTTCGAAGTTACGTTCTGCAAAGTATGGTAGCTTAGAGAACAAAAGTGAACTTTATCATCGAAGACATTATCATTAGACAATGCATGTTAAACCAAAGCATTTCATATTTTATATATATATATATATATATATATATATATATATACAATCCGTAAAATATCAGTTATGGACTCGTCTACGTTGACACTATGCTAATACCACTAAAGGTTGACAAAAACAAAAAACCAAGCTACGTCGCCGGTTATTCTGAACAAAAACTTAATACAATTTCGTTGATAAGGTGTACTGCAGTAACGCATGCTTCCTTCTAGTTTTACTTTATTTTTTCTTACAAATTATCTTTTCTTCAGAGCTCGATTGTGGTGACGGTTTTGATTGTCAGAATGGAGCTTGTATAACACAACGGGATGTGTGTGACTATGAACAAAACTGTGCGAATGGTGCTGATCTCATTGGCACTCACAAGTTGGGTAAGTGTCTTTGTGGATTCGTACCAAATGCAAATAAGATACTGTGAGCGGCAGAATAAAAGGTTTTCAATGTGTAGATATGTGAGTTTTAGGACTAGATGGTGGAGGGGCTGTAATCACAAAAATACATGTCGTATGCCCTCTCTTTGTTATACAGTTATATCATTACACATGTCAGATGCGATTCAATAGCAGATATCATATAACCCAGCATGAAAATACGTCTTTGATGAATCGTCGATTGGAGACTAAGGTGCTATAGACACGGGGAGCCAAGACATTTTATTTGATAACAAAATATGTATCGTGTTTCATTAGTAGGTGGTATTAATGTACTTTTTTCTTACAAATAATGCTTCATCACTACAATCGAATTCAGTAAGCTAGCAACGTCATTGGGACTTTTATTTTAGAATCAATACTTGGAAGCACATAATCTTTCAAAGGGAAGTTTCAAGACGGTGATTCGAGATATAGAAGTGTATATAAACGAAATACAAGTATAATATATATATATCAAAATCATGAATTTTGGAAGGCATATCAATCTCCGTAATATAGTTAGTTTGAAGTATTTTTATCCAGTACTCATACAACTATGGTTTGCGGGAATATAGCAGATTTATTGTAATATAGGGTTAGCATAGTTTAGTAGTCTGGCACAATCACACTTCTGTATCAGAACTCTTAACTTGGAAGTTTGAAATAGTTCATTCAAATAAAATAATTAAAGATTATTCATTTTACTTTCAGATGTTTCTTACGTCAACTCGTCTCGTTACAACATTTTTTACAATGGAGAATATCCATGTAGGTTAACTCAAACGGAGATTTTCATTGCACCCGTGGAACTCAATCTTTTACTTACAATCGCACATATGGATATTGATTGGGGAGCCTACTTGATAGTTGGCAACGGAAATATCTCAAACGAAAGGAACATTGTTGAATATACAGATTCTTATATAGGATATGATGAAGAAATAAAAGTTTTGTCAGAAGGAAACATGATGTGGCTGACCTTTATATCCGATGCATATCCAAGTTATGGAAATTTGATCGGTTTCATCGAAGCGGTAAATATGACGATCGACGGTAAGTTGTTTTAAACTGATGTGGAATATTGTTTGCGTTTTTCTTACGAAATGGATATAAAATCGAGATTGTTTTTTTACTGATATTGTCTATTGTTTCAGTAATATAAGTCATCACTTTATGACGTTTTCGGACGACACTATAATGATGAATCGGATTACCAAGCAACACACTGAATAGACAGTGTTGAACCATACTTCGTTATAAGCAACGGCTTTGTTCCTAGAGTAATTAACCGTGCTTACGGAATATTTTAAGAAGATGTTGAGTAGAGGATCTTTTACCATCGTTTACATGGACATTGATTGGGAGATTACTTAAGAGTTGGCAAATGTAAAATCTCACATGAAACTAACATTATAGAGTATACAGAATCTTAGGGATATGAAGAAGAAATAATTGTTATATCAGAAGGGAACATAATGTTGCTGATTTAAACATTAGATGGAAATTCTTATGCATATGGAGATAACATGATCGGTTTCCTCGAAGCGGTGAATGTTTCGGCTGACGGTAAGAAGTTTTAAGCTGATGTGGGATGTTGTATATGGTTTTCTCATATGAAAACCCGAACCGTTATTATTTGGTGTTCACTGCCAGTTTGTGGAGGTGAAATAAACGAAGACTAAAATTATGATTTGGCTTATAAAGCAAACACATTTACTAATCATATACGGTAATGTACAGCCACGGTAATAATACTATTCAGACAACAGAATTTGTTATTGCAATTAAATCCCTTACAGGCAATGACTTATTTGAGAGTAATTGGCATTGTTTATTGAATAAAACGCTGATACACATTACTCTCATTTACATTTCCATGCTTTCGTAGTACTTCTGCAGGTTGTTGATAATCTGTTAAATATTGGAACATGAAAAACTTCAACACTTAGCTTTCTATTTACAAAGATCGTTGTCTTTGTACAATCCGCCAAATAGGCCTACCTACCGTGCTCTGTGCTAATATCACTCTAGGTTGAAAAAGAGAAAATAAATTGCTTGGTATTTTAGTCTGTACTCGGATTAATACAAAGTCCTTAATATACGACTCTAAGATACCTTGCTGCCTTTGTTCCATATATTCTGTGTGTTTGTACAATTTCTTTCCATCAGAGCTTGATTGTGGTGACAGATTTAATTGTCAGAACGGAGCTTGTATACCTCAGATATTCTCGTGCGACTCTATCCCAAACTGTGCAAATGGTTTCGATACCATGGTAACTAACATCTCGGGTAAGTGTGTACACGGAATTTAACATCACGGTGATAGTGGATTTCAGTATTTTCACTGGTAAATTATATAAAAGAAACCAATATGAATTGTATATAGGCTAAGTAACGTTTACGAGATGTAAACCTCCTGATTTGATAAGTTAACGTTGATGCTGTGTCGCTGATTTAAGTGCATGATGTTGGATGGAAAAAAAGAGAAGTGGAATGAAGGGATTTTGGGGTAGTTCAATCTCAATCATGAGTTATTACGACTATGATCCAGCATGGACCTTCGTGGTATTTTTACAAATGCAAAAGGATATCGACAGAGAACGCTAGAATGAATGTAACCAACAGCTTTATTACACACAATTCTTCGACCTTAGCTCAACGAATAAACATCTCATAGGCTACCAGTTTACATACTTTTGAAATCATTTGGGCGTAATTAAATTTAAATTCTTAAGATAATGAAACACCTGGTCCATTTTCAGATGTTTGGTACATCACTTCAGCTCGCCACAACCTGTATTATGAAGGAGAATACCCATGTTGGTCTCAAGACACAAAGATTTTCATTGCACCCGATGGACTTAACATGTTATTGACAATTGAATATATGAGCATTGCTGGAGGAGACAACCTGAGAGTCGGCAACGGTAATATTTCAAGCGAAAGGAACATTTTGGAATACCAACAGGGTGATTTCTCTGATGAAATAAGAGTTTTGTCAGAGGAAAATATTATGTGGCTGACCTTTACATCAGATGATTATGATAATTATGCACTTTTCAGCGGTTTCATCAAAGCAGTGAATATGACAATGGACGGTAAGCAAAGTTTGCAATGATGTGTGATGTTCATATATCTTTAGATAAGAAAACTGCATCAACATCAAAATCGCAACGTACCACAAATATTAGGAGGGTCTACTAATCACGTTTATGGTTATATTGATCGACACTAAGAAGATGCATTGATCTTGGGTTGTCGGGGAAGGGTAAACGAAGTACCAGATGACCTTGAACGGTGACCTATATATATTTAAGAAAGACAATCGTTAAACTGCCCCAAAGATTCGACAAAATAAACGTTCGCCACTGTGGAATTAATAGAAAGACGAGTAATTAACATACTTATATGTTCAGCTTCTGTCTTGTTCCTAATGAATTTGTTTAATTGTTATAGAGCTATGACTTATATCAACCAGTAGGTAAAAAAATAAGTTACATGATTCAGGCACATAATTTAGAAAACAATTGTGAAACGCCTTTGACATATGCGTAACCGAACGTTTCGTTTTTGTTGTTGTAATCACATTCCTTCATCAGATCTCGACTGTGGTAACGAATTTGACTGTCAGAACGGAGCTTGTATTCCACAGACGTCTATGTGCGACTATGAACAAAACTGTGCAAATGGCTATGATATGATGGGTATATCCATATCAGGTGAGTGTATCCATGGTGAGTGTATCCATGGCGATGAGATTCGAAACAGAAACATGTTTAACTATATCTCATCTTTCCAAGAACATGTTGAGGCCCCTGTCGTCACGATCATACTTCAGCTTTGCTAGGAAGAAAACTCTCGTTTACTCTATGTGAACGTGTGCACTGATAGTTCTATGGTTACTAAATCGGAATGATAAAAAACTGTTGATTGATGAATCGAGGTATACCTGTCAAACGTTTGTTGAAGCGAATTTTAATACTTCTACCGCGTGTATTCCTGGCCAAATTAGGGCCTATATACGTACCTAACTTTTGCAATGTTTATATACGTAATTATCCAGTAAAATTGAATAGACTATACAATGAAAGTTTGTAAATATCTTGAAATAATTGAAGTTTCAAAGATTTGCTATGATACTTACGATTTGACGAAGCGCATGGTCTTTATAATGTTAATGAACGATGATGTTAGAACTATGGAACGCGAAAAGGGCAAACTGATTTCGTTGTCTAAACTAACTTTGGTGCTGTCTAAACTAAAGTTGTTGCTGCTGTTTTGACCATGTTGTTGCCTAAACTTACGTTGTTGTCTAAACTTACGATGTTGCCTAAACTTACGTTGTAGCCTTAACTTTCGTTGCTGCCTTAACTTACGTTGTTGCCTAAATTTCCGTTGTTGTCCAAACTTTCGTTGTTGTCTAAACTTCCGTTGTTGTCTAAACGTTCGTGGTTGTCTAAACTTCCGTTGTTGTCTAAACTTACGTTGTTGTCTAAACTTACGTTGTTGTCTAATCCTACGTTGACGTCTAAAGTTGATTCCGTTGTCTAAACTAACGTTGTTGCCATCGGCGCTGTTCAACAATTGCTCAAGCACGTGATGTAAATGAAATAACTTTTCGCTCGAAATTCAACTTGCGCTGCAAATGCTTACTACTATACGCACGTATAACAATTAATTTTTACTGAGCCATTAGTCGACAGACATGGCGGAAATCGACCAATTTAAGCAATATATTTTCTTGGGTTACACGAACAGGAAGATTGCAGAGTATTTGGGATGCTCTGAAAGGACTGTAAAGAGTCGGAGGAAAGAATACAACCTTCGAAACAAAGATGTTCAAAGTGCATGGTACGTCTGCCTAGTACTAGTAGTAGTACATTATCTAGGTTGAGACATAGAATTACTGCTCTTATTGGTTACGACTAGGGGCCCAGAAGATTCAATCACATGGAAATAGACAAAGGGTTTGGTGGATGTATGACATTTTAACAAAAACCTGAGTGAGGTAAACCTTGGGGTCCCATAATACTTAATTGGGGGCCAAAAATGCATTTATTAACATGGAGAGAGACAAAAATGAAACGTACTCAGATGATTAGTAATGTAGACCTGGTGTTACGAGGGCCCATTGTAGCCTAATGTTATATTATAGAAAGTATTTAAAATTGCTTACGTGATAAATCAGTATTTGAGAAATTAGGTCGGGTTACCGTGTCAGAATGTTATGATACACGATTGTTCTGGTATATTCCTTATGATGACGCGCTGGTCTCGGGTTAACGTCGGTTTACGTGAAATCGCGTATAAGCTGTGCACTCATTTTCGTGGATTCTCTGGAGTGTTCGCGAGATATGCAA
Organism: Apostichopus japonicus; assembly: GCF_037975245.1. Taxonomy (NCBI): domain Eukaryota; kingdom Metazoa; phylum Echinodermata; class Holothuroidea; order Aspidochirotida; family Stichopodidae; genus Apostichopus; species Apostichopus japonicus. The sequence continues at coordinate 16,408,328 of NC_092566.1, forward strand.
AGGACTTCCAAGAATAGAGAAACTGGGTCAAGTGTATCGAGAAAGATCTAGATGATTCTTGACATGGCGAATCGTATAAAAAGCCGCCCAGATCGGAGAGTTTTTCAGTTTCTGTACGAATACAAGCGACGACACATATTATACCATTCTACTATATATCGTCAGTGCTCAACTGCCAGTAATTTCTGAGGGATTGAGATATCGATACCAAGATTGATTCTACGCTTCCATTCAGAAGTTTGAAGAAGACTTTGCTGTGAAATTACAGTTTTCCAGTATTTATTGCGGAGAAGGTGAAGAATTTCTGTCTCCGTTGAGGAAGTTCGTTACGCCAGGAGTTAGTGGCTAAAAAGCTGATTTTGGACTGACTCTGGTAATATTTAGTCGGCGAGAAGTTCGACTTGTGCTTCACTCGATTGTGGCTGGAAGTCCGTCTTCTATTTTGAAGCATCGCCGGATAGAAGGTGACTGCTGTTTCTGGGATCGCGAGAAACTTCGTCGAGGACCAGTGAATTTCGCGGTACAACGGACCGAGAATCGTCGTCATCAAGGTCGTGGCCGCTGAGGGATATCGCCGTTGGAAGAGACCAGCGTGTTTTTAAGTGTATCCTATCTTGTTAAGTTTGTGAGTAATTTTCTATATATTTGTAATTACCATTTGTTGTTGTTGGTTAAAACTCCATTGTTCAATAAAGGTTACGTTCTCATTCAAATTCTCTAGACTCGTTAATTTGTCTGTGTTCTTACGGAAACGAACCCAGGCTTGTGTCTCGTTAAAAATTAATTATCGAGACCTCTCGCATTCCAACGTAACACTGGCCCTTAGTACTACTACTAGTACTTGGCTAGTACTTAGAACACTGAAACACCGATGACAGCAGCCCCAAAGGGCCAACCAACATGGCAATAATCAAGGGCGTATGAAAAATATGGGGGCGGAAGTATCATTCCGCCCCCCGCTTCGCAAGTCAGAAAACCCCTTTTTCATTTCCAAATGAGAAAAAAAAATCTCATTTGGAGAACCAAATTGCATCTAAGGCCAGGTGAAAATGCGAAATTATATACAAAATGGAGTGGTTGTTGAAGTGTGCTATATTGCACCAAATTGCATCTGAGGCCATCTGGAAATGTAGCAAAATTCCAAAGGGAGTGGGGGACACCCCCTTCCCTTAGACCCCTCCCCCAGGCCGGACATCAGTCTTCAGCCCCCCACTCAAAAGTATCTTCCTACGCCACTGGCATTAATCATTATGAACAGAGATGAGGATATTTAGTTTTGTAATCGAACTAAAGCATAGGGGAACTACTGGGAACTACTGGGAGTAGGACTAATTCCGCCTAGCCTAGCCCAAGCTCATCAGGGAGCACTTTGGGGATTACAATTTATTAATGTGAATGATAAGGCACTGGGCTATTTAATCCAATCACTTTGGTAACTATAAAGGCTTACCCCTTCACGATCGAAGTTGTCGACCACTCGCTGTGGTAGTCTAGACTGATTAGAATTCTTTCCATTGTTGAGTCTGGTAGTAAGACTAAAAATACCAATATGGCTCGTGGGACCCGGGTGTGATAGTGGTAGTCTGAGGCCTATATAGTTTATAGCAGCATTGTCATGCGCTGGTGTTGGTTGTTAAATTTCTTGCGAAAAATTAAAACGAGCTATTTTTATGTCACGTGGTTGAGCAATTGTTGAACAGCGTCGATGGCAGCAACGTACGTTTAGACAACGACGTACGTTTAGACAACGGAAGTTTAGACAACGGAAGTTTAGATAGCAACGGAAGTTTAGATAGCAACGGAAGTTTAGATAGCAACGGAAGTTTAGATAGCAACGGAAGTTTAGATATCAACGAAAGTTAAGGCATCGACGAAATTTTGAGCAACAAACGTGAATTTAGTCATCAACGTAATTTTAGACATCAACGTGAGTTCAGACATCAACGTGAATTTAGACACCAACATGAGTTCAGACATCAACGTGAGTTTAGACATTAACGTGAGTTCAGGTATCAACGTAGGTTAAGACAACGAAAGTTTAGACATACATGTAAGTTTAGGCAGCAACGAAAGTTTAGGCAACAACGGAAGTTAAGGCAACAATGTAAGTTTAGACAACAACGTAAGCTTAGACAGCAATGTGAGTTTGAGCAACAACATAGTCAAACAGCAGCAACAACTTTAGTTTAGACAGCAACAAACTTAGTATAGACAATGAAATAAGGTTGCCCTTTTCGCGTTCCATATAGAACAGCCGTTGTGATTGTCACATCCACTTTCTTACCTCGTGTATGAATTTGTCAATGGTATTTAACATAATATACTGGTGAGCTCACCATAACTCCTTTTTTTTGGTATTCATTAATAGAACGTAAAATCCTTAGACGGTAACATATATGTTGGTAACGTATTACTTTAGTAACCAATATATAATTTAATTTCACTCTCAGATGTTACGAAGGTCACTATACGCACTGAAATATCGGCACCTAACTTTCACACCGGAGGATTCCCATGTCACTTACAACAAGAGGAGATCTTTATCGCACCTGATGGCCTTCATGTGCTCCTTACTATTGACTATCTAGACACAGGTGATATCTATGACTTCCTGAAAGTTGGTAATGGCAACATCACAGACGAAAGGAACGTTTTGCAATATTCGGGAGGTCCACATGTTGATGAAATAAGAGTTTTGTCGGAAGGAAGTGTGATGTGGTTGACCTTTGAATCAAATGCATATTATTATCAAGAAGGGTTTACCGGCTTTGTTGAAGCAGTAGATATAAACGTTGAAGGTAATGTTAGTGTTTTATGTGGGTAATACTTTCGTAGCCATATTCACGAACTATTCATAGTTTGAGACAACAGTTATGATTTAAATGTTATTAAAAGGTACAACAAACAATATCATAATACGGTAAAATACGAATCCGTGTAAAAAGCGTAAACGTTAGAGGGACGCATCTGTAGCGTATAAGACGTGGAAAGTTAGCGGGAACGCACGGTTGAATAAAGGTAAAGGGGAGGAGGGAGGGTGGGGATGTATAATCATAGATACCCTCCTGAATTCCAACGTTTATAACACTGGATTTTACATTGATGATACATGACTTTGTCTGCAACATTTTTTCTCACTAGAACTCGATTGTGGTGACAGATTTAATTGTCACAACGGAGCTTGTATACCTCAGATATCTTCGTGCGATTATGAGCAAAACTGTGCTAACGGTCGCGATCTGATGGATACTGATGTTTTAGGTAAGCCACTGTGTATTCTTGCTTTTCTTAAGAGACAAAAAATAAACGCATCGTGCGTAAGGTTGTTAACCCCACAAAGATGACTATTTGGGTTATTTATGAGTGACCGTTTGGTATGAGATCATGGAGAATCGACATATACCAATTTAAATCGGTAAATGTCAAATTATATTTAGAAGAAAATTTAAAAGTAAGAGACATTAAGATCTCTCAACTTTGAATAGCCAAACTCATGTTGCTACAGATGAATCTTCAATGAAGAAACGTAACATGTCATATCAGTTTTTGGCCGGGGACCTAATATCGCGCCCTTCTTCTGACTGTGATCTCATGACGAGGGCGTGATCACATGTGAACACAGTCGAGATGATGTGGTGAAAAGTGGGCTTCGAGAGTGGACCAGGTGACCGAAGGTTCAGGAACTGCATGCTATTAAATGACCATCCATAGTCTACCATCCATATACAACCAGCGACATTTTCAGATAATATGAGCAGTAACTAGAAACAACCAGTGGCGTGCAAATGGGGATGGGGGATTACATTTTCCCTTGACTGATATAGATAGGTGGCTGAAATGTTTTGCAAGAGACAGATGAGAATAGAAATTTAATCAAGGAGAAGTGAGTCTATGGGTAGTCCCCGGAAAATACAAAACATGTTCAGATATGATGCATTGCGAGTCATCTTAAGACTTTATATTTGTTCTATGTATCTGAAGTATAGTTCGAAGCTCAAGATTGTGATGACTCAAAACTTCCCCGACTGATGCAGTGACCTGAATATTTATGGGCCAGATGCATATGAAGTATTTTATAAAGGAGGGGTGCTGCCATGGGTCATTGAAGCTGCCTCCTGTGCATGGGGTGTTGGGGTCCTTCACAAGAAAAACAAATGAATTATTAGAAGCCAAATGGTGCATTTTAAGACTATAATTTACATCTGTATAAGTATATCTAAACGGAATGTTGTGCTAATAAATAAAAGTAAAAGAATGGTTTAGGAGGAGTCCTCAACCTTTGTGAGAGAACTAGGGAAAATCATGGGTGTTGTAAATTAGTAGTTGCTGCCCTGGGGTGATTGAAACAGTCTCTCATGTAGGAGGTTGGGTCCAACCCCCCTCACCCCGCCAAAGTAAGAGTGCATTCATTTTGATGCATATTTAGAATACTAATAAGGTTAAATAGCAATAAACTCAATGTTTTGCTAGTAAGTATTTGTTTGAGATTGGAAAAATGGGTGGGGGTCGGGCAGCAGTAGTAGTGGTCCAATTCTTTCCGGACTTTATGCAAACAATCTTCGGACTTAACCCTTGGAAGTGGGGGCCAAAACCAGCAGCCCACCCTCATGCCCACCATCTCCTTAATCCTAACCACGAAGTGGCATCCTTTTAACAGTTTCAAGGTGTGTTAACACAAAACTGACTACACAGGTGTTTCAAACCAACCTTAGTTGCATTTGCCGTCACAGCTACTAGATAATCCGTGTGAAGTGCAAATGAAAGTAGTCAACTCGCACGCTTTTTCTTACAGATGTGTCATACGTGAATTCAAGCTCTCGTCACTATTTACATCGAGAATACCCATGCCGGCTAACTCATACGGAAATTTTCATTGCACCTGAGGCACAACATCTTCTTCTAACAATCACATATCTAAGTTTTCGTTTTGGTGACACTTTGAAATTGGGCAACGGAAATACCACTAACGAAAGAACCATTTTGGAATATTCAGACAATATTCCACTTTATGCTGAAATAAGATTCTTATCGGAAGAAAACGTGATTTGGATGACCGTTACATCAAATATGCAGTCTCAAAAAAAAGTTTTGGTCGGTTTTGTTGAGGTAGTAGATATGTCAGTTCCTGGTAAGCAAATTTTCTTGTTCTTAAGATAAAACCATTTAGATAAATTGTTTACTTAGTGGTATGCTATCTCTGAATGCAGTATCAATGACTTTGTAGTGGGAAGAAAGGAAAAGGATTAATTGATAATCCTATGTATGATGAAACAATTATGGCAATTATTCGAATATGTGGAAATTGATATGTTTCTTATGTCATGTTATGATATGTTAAAAATCTTCGTAAATCTTAGTAGGCCGATGTGATTACTTTGAATATAAACTGGAAATACATTTGAGATGGAATTAAACAATTATATATATATATATATATATATATATATATATATATATATATATATATATATATATATACTCTTTATCTTCATTTTAGAAAAAAAAATGTCATGCCCTTCTGTTAAGATACGAATTGATATATCAGCTTTCTTCAATATTGTATTCCAGACCTCGATTGTGACGAACAGTTTAATTGCCAGAATGGAGCTTGTATACCACAGAGGGCTGTGTGTGACAATGAAAAAAACTGTGCTAATGGTCGCGATCTCATAGTTTCTTCAGTCTCAGGTAGGTGACAGGGTGGTATTTTAATATCTGCAAAATATACAGTGTAAACAGATCACGGCAATGTAGCAAACATATATAAGGTATTCGATGACTAGGAATTCCTAAGATCAAGGTTTGGGTAGAAATATGAATGATTAGAAGAATCGTATGATCATCTATAAGGTTATTAGCATATTCCAAGTAAATGACAAAGCTTAAATAGTCAACCAAATATATGCCTGGTTAGGTTCCGAGAACGCTCGGAGTCTAAGTCAGACAACCAAATGTGCAAATCACTGTGTTTATATACTAAAGCGATAACAGAACATGAAAGAATGGATATAATTGACTGTGATATAATCGTTTAAATGAATACATTGTGCTGAGGGAATAGCCTACATTCCGAACAGCCCCATTGCTATACCACCGGCGTGTTCAGTTAAAACAGTTAGTACAAAGAATGTGCAAAAATATATAGATATCAGGAGAGGCCTTCGTATCAATGTTGGCAGTATAAGTAACACGTTGCTGATATAAGTAATATTCTAGTTATGGGTTCTTTTTTATTAACATCAAACGTAGTGAGTACATTAATGTTTAATATGTTATCATTGTAATTCATACCTTGTTGTATGATAACGACGATACCGATTCTCTCATTAGGTTTTAAGTGTTGTTTGTAATGTTTGTGATGTACGATTGATTTATTGAAAGGTTGAGTTGCCTTTAGATAGCTTTGCCAATTAGATTTAACTGTAACTATAGTAGATACAAGAGACTGAATGAGCCGAACTGAATCAATCCCTTCGTCAGCATAGTAAAATGCATTTTTTACTTAATTATTTGCTCCTTTCTCTTTACTGACTAAGCCAAATGAAATAATTTGATAGAACATCTTAGTCTGTTCGAAAATAATTCAACACAACATGTAGTGTATATGATGTTTCAAATCACTTCCATGAATAACAAGATTACAGTTAAATGTAGATGGTGCCTAAATATGCCACAGGATGTCAAAGGTTGCAGAAAACAAATTATACCAAATATTTACTATAACTTTGAAAGGTTATTCTGCACACAAGACATGCGTGATAGTAGATCACGAAAATGAAACTCTTGCTTACATTTCAGATATTTCTTACGTCAATACTTCTCGTCACAACCTGTATCACACGGGACAGCACCAGTGCAGGTTAATCCAAACAGAGGTCTTCATTACATCCGATGAACTGAAACTTTTACTTACTATCAAGTATATATCCAGTGAATATGGAGTCTTTTCAGTCGGCAACGGTAATATCTCAAATGAACGAAACGTTTTGAATTATCCAGAAGGAATTGCAAATGGGAATGAGATAAAAGTCTTATCAGACGGAAATATGATGTGGTTGACCTTAACATCAAATGACTATTATAATTATGGATATTACCTCGGCTATGTTGAAGCAGTAAATATGACGATAGATGGTAAGCAGAACCACATATGATAAAGCGATGTAAAGTTTTATCTTTAATAAAGCCATTATCTTATCTTTGGTAAAGTTAAAAAAATTGAGAAACTTTTCACTTATTATTCACCTCATCAGTGCGTATCCTGGTAAAATATTTTCCATTGACTGCTTTTAAGCAATGTTTAGATCAAGGTTCAAGGCTTTACACACAAACAAGAATGTATTTGACAAGCTTTTATCCATAGCAAGAATGAATGGCTCAAACGTTTTTTTTTTTCTTTTTTTTTCTTCATTTTTTGCTTCATTTCTGTAAATTGTAACGTTTGATACTTTGAAAGAAAGAAGACAAACATTTTTTTTTTTTCAAAACGGGTTTTGGGTTGATTGTTTTCCTGTCAGAAAATGATACCAAAGGCAAACGACCTATATTATGAAAAAGGGCTCCATTAGCCTACTTCATAATTCACATTGAACCAATAGTGAGGTATGATCATTGCATATGGTATCATTTAAATCCTCATGTGTTTGTTCTTGTGGGGTGAAAATGTATTGAGTTTGAGACGATGCGTCGCAGCAGGGGTTAAGAGGTAATATTTAGTAGTGCAAGGAATAGAATATCATGCAAATTGGTTTTTGTTGTCGGTTTCTGAAAATGTAACCATAACCGCTCAATAAAGAAATTTCCTACTGTGATCACAATCATAATAATTGCAAAACTGTCGACAGTTACGTGAACTAAGGTCTATGCTATTTTACATAATTAAACATAACGTTTAATTTTATTCCAAATATTTGTTTTCATGGCTAACACAGCTTTCTTTATATGAGCAGTTTGCACAACCTACTGTACATATTCTGCGCATTTGCTTGGCATATATATGCATATATAAATATGCATATTAACATGTATGCATATTTGCATATATACATATATATATATATATATATATATATATATATATATATATATATACATACATATGATATGATAGATGGCATTAATTCCAGGTGAAGAGTGCTCAATATACCTGGGTAAAGAGCTGGATAGGTATAAATAATGTACACTCGTACAAAGTTTGCGCTATTACTCAAGTTTCATGCTTCTTCGCAATCGTCAGATAGCTAATGATCAGGTTGTCTGTCTGTGGCGTGGTGCTGTTATTTTTTCCTTTTTTTCTATGTCGACACTTTGACAAAAGCTCAGTTCTTTTGTTCAGCAGATTTTGGTTTCTCGATTGCGAAGAAGCGTGAAACTCGAGTAATAGCGCAAACTTTGTACGAGTGTACATTATTTATACATATATACATACATATATATATATACAAACATATATATATACATATATATATAAATATATATATGTATATATGTATATATTATATATATATATATATATATATATATATATATACATATATATATGTATATATATATATATATATATATATACATATATATATATACATATATATATATATATATATAAATATGCTGCAAATCAACATCTGTAATATGTTTCCTGCATATTATACGTTTGACATATGTTCCAGGAAGAATGGTAACAGAAACTGATGTGTTTTAATAAATTTTACGATTGAGTTAAGAAAAAGAGAATAAAAGTCAGTGTATTTTTTTTACTTCAACATCAGTTTGCTAACTACCATGGAAAGTAATCAAAGTGATATTTTTTGGTATTTCCTCAGTTTACCGTTAATGAATCTCCTCTTCTAATTTTGCAGATCTGGATTGCGAGAAAGAGTTTAATTGTGAGAATGGAGCATGTATACCACAACATTCTGCTTTCGATAATTACCAACATTGTGCTAACGGTTTTGACATGGGTATACACGTCTCTTTTGCTTTGTTCATATTTCACTAAAACACCCTTTAAACGAAACTCCAGATCACAATAATTCCTGATTGAGATATACCCGCTTTCTGGTCACTTCGCCCAACAACCATTTCGCCCAACTGCCATATCACCCAACCAGCCTGGTCATTTCGCCCACCCAGCCTGGTCATTTCGCCCAACCTTTTTTTTCACTAATATTCAGTCAGAATAATATTTCTTTTTCTATTTCACTTGTTCAATTTGATTTATTTTGGGTTATGTTACTTCGTGGTAGGTAAATAAAGTGAGGTCCGCTCGATATCGATCGGAGTCTAAACAGTTATTTCGGGTATAATGGGAGGATTACACTACTTTAGGCGGTTACGCATACAATGAAAGTTATTTTATTACCCAAAAAATGGGGAATCGGTGTGGAATAATATCACCTTTTCTACTTCACTAGTTCAATTTGGTTTATTAATCCACAGCTATTGTTATGCTTGATGACCTCGGTCAAGCGTTTATCAAGTCCGTCAGGTATTAATCAAGGGTATTGTTCACAGCAGTTAGGTGTTTATCTAGTTCTACACAGTGTTAATTTAATGCTATACAAACAAAGGGGAATCGGTCTCCACAAAAATCTTTCAACCTAATCCCTAAAACACTGATCAATCCTACCGACTAACAATTCCCGAACGTTTCCTTATTAAATTGAAAAATAAGATAAACTATAAAACCCGTCCGTAATATTGAAGTACTATATTTAATCAATGTAACCACTGTATCAATGTAACCACATATGTAATCACATATGTAATCAATTTAACCACGACTTCAAGTTTCCTTAATATTCGGTTCGTATCCCGTAACGTTAACAATTCCCCAAAGTTAACCATTAAAACCTATCAAACCTAACGCCTAAAACACTGATCCATCCTCAAGTTTACTTAATATTCGGTTCGTAACGTTAACAATTACCGAACGTTTCCTTAATAAAGTATCATATTTAATCAAGGTTGGGCGAAATGACCAGGTTGGTTGGGCGAAATGACCAGGCTGCATGGGCGAAATGGTAAGGTTGGGCGAAATGGCAGTTGGGCGAAATGGTTGTTGGGCGAAGTGACCTGCTTCCATATACCCTACAATCTCGAAATGTAGAGAAAGTTTAATCTTATCAATTGATAATAGCTCTTTCTAACCTTGAGGATATATAAATTGAAACGAAAAACAAATGAACGGTTTGCTATTTTCCTGCAGAACGGAACGTCACTTCTCTTCGTAATGTATCTTCAATTTATTTTGATACCGGGGAATACCCATGTAATTTACATCAAGAGGAGATTTTCATCGCGCCTGATGGACTTAAGCTGCTCCTTACCATCGAATATCTGTACACGCAATATTACTATGACATCCTGACAGTTGGAAATGGAAATATCACAAACGAAAGAAACATTTTGCAGTACTCAGGAGGGCCATTTGTAGATGAAATAAGAGTTGTGTCGGAAGGAAATGTGATGTGGTTGACTTTTACATCGGATGGATATCATCAATACAGAGGTTTCAGTGGATATATCGAGGCAGTTCATATGACGATAGACGGTAAGAACTATGTAGATTGGCTCAAGGAGTCTTTAACGTTTGCTCGTAGACCACATGTTCTCAATATTCAACTTCATCAATTATACGAAAACATACTATTTTGTCCTACACAACCTGTGGTTAAAGAGGTTTTGACTACATGGTTTACATGTTTTTCACTATTGTGTTGCTTAAGGCTTCCTTAATAACATTGCTCAAGGTCACCGATGAAAGTATATAGACTATTAATATTCTTCTACACTTACAATCTGTAGAATTACGACCTTACGATTATAAACTTAAATGGTTACAATGAAATACACATATGTAGACGAAAACTGATGTTAGATGCCATTATTGGCTGCTCCTTGTTTGAATACATTTAATAGAACATGATATTACACTGTATGGTATTGGATTAACTTAAACGAATATGGTCGCGCCGATGATTCAAATTCATCATCCACTTAGTCTTACTAAAGAGCATTCCAAATGTTTCTTCTTGTATTGTGGAATAAAGTTTACTTGATGAGCGAATCATTAATTAGACCCTGTCTTCTTATGTTCCATTTGCCTGAATACAGAATTCTACTGCGTCATCAGAGTCGCATGTATTTGGCGCCCTCATTTTAGAGGTTGCACATAGTTGTATGAAGTATTGGAATCCAGGCCTGCGTTTAACTCCAAACAAGTCACGTAGTGATATATTCTGTATTATAACGGTATACTACTTTAATTCCTCTGAAGGTTGTACTTGCTTACTTTCGGAATCGCCTAAACAAGATGTATAATAGATAATGGAACGGCTATATAGTTGAATCTCTAAACCATTGACGAACGTTCAGACTCCATCCTGATTCGAGTCCGGTATTCTCTATACACCTGCAATGTGTTACATGTAGTATTATGGAAGCCAAAGGTGGTCAAATCTTATTGTAAACCACTCCCTTTTCTAGAAAAATAGCTGCTATTCATGTTTTGTTCCTTTGCCTCAATTTAGAGATCCCAAAATGATATTATTAATCAATAACCGAACATTGTCCACACAGAACTTGATTGTGGTGACGAATTTAACTGTCAGAACGGGGCTTGTATATCACAGAGATCACTATGCGAAAGTGAACAGAACTGTGCAAACGGGCAAGATATGGAGGGTGTTACTATCACAGGTGAGCACCTTTACATAACCTAACATACTTCAGTATGGCTGTAATCCTTAACGACTTTATGCACTGTGTGAAAGAGCTGAAGTGAGATGAAAATCCTAATTGTTTAGGAGTAGCAGCCTAGAAGGAGATGCTCGGTAAGAACTCGACTCTGAGACATTGCAAACGCAAACTTCCTCAACTTAAATGATCAAACTTGTGATTAGAAACATCGTTTAAAGTGCGTGGTTCAAGTTGTCAGAGCTCAGTGTAAGTTCTCTATTAATTTACGTCGTAAATCCTATGAACCACCCCCTCCCCGCCCCCCCCCAAAAGGAGTATTCTAAAACTCAATGCCAAGAAGCACATGACTTACACTAATTTAAGCTGTAAGATCAATGGTAATAACACAACATTGCGAAATGACTGTAAAACTTATCTGAGCTTGCTTTTTCAAATTATCGTATCGTTCAACACAATTAACAATATATTGTTGCAAATAACGCAACGTCAATCTTTCGCTTGTATCCGCTGACCGCTAGAGGTTTTCTTGGATGAACTCCGGGGTTATATTGAACATGATAAGTTTAAACTAAGTTACACCTTAAAGATAATTGATGACTGATTGAGGTTTTCATATCATCACTGCCATAGGGAGGATGAGATATTGTAGTTTCTCTGGCAGTTGGGCCATATACAGTTATGTCAGTTGCTATAGCAACAGTTGCCATGGTAATGGTTACTTTTCCTGTGTAGCTACTCTCGAATCATCCAGGATGGGATACATCACGGTGACCGGTAGTCCTTGGCTGACGGAGGGATCAAATGATATCCGTGTGTGTGTGTGTGTGTCCAAGTTTGTCAAACACTCCTCCCAACGGGTGGGCCGATTCGCTTCAAACTTGCTGAGAAGGTACCTCAGGATAAAACCCTGTGTTTAGCAGACCCTGGAACCAAACGTCAAAGATCAAATTTAGTGACCCCCAACCCATTGACATGGAACGATCACAGGTATAATGGAAAGGTCAAGTACAATCAAAATATGTGATTGCCATGGGAACCTAGGTCAAAGATCACGTGGTTAAAAGTCAAATGTATATATTTTGCGCAAACTTGTGTCAAAAGTTGCGCGTTAGCGGTTTGCAGAAGATAAGATATGCAACTCATATTATATCGTCATATAGATGATTAACTAGATCGTATTTCATGATGTGGACTTTGTTATCATATTTTCTTTTAGAGATTACCAATGTTACCACTTCTCGTAACATATCGTCACCTAATTTTGACACTGGAAAATATCCATGCAACTTACGACAAACCGAGGTCTTCATCGCTCCAGATGGACTTCAGCTGCTACTGCGTATTTATTACCTACACACTGAGTATTTAATTGACTTCTTCCGAGTTGGAAACGGGTATATCGTAAATGAAAGAGACATTTTGCGGTATTCAGGAGGACCATTTGTTGATGAAATCAGAGTTTTGTCAGAAGGAAGCGCGATGTGGTTAACTTTAACAACAGATAAGTACGACAATTCTGGAGGTTTTATCGGTGTTATAGAAACAGTAAATATGACGATTGACGGTAAGCAAATTTTCGCTTGTTATTTTTGAAATTAGTACCTCTGTTTATACCCCCGTGAGTATAAATTACCAATACCGAATATAGTAAAAACACTATGCGAAATCGTGAATAATGTTTCCCTTTTAAAGTATACACAGAGAAAATATTCCCAGTTAATAAAGAGGAGTTGCTGACCAAGATGCATACCTGTTATAATTCCAAAAACAAAACAAACAAAAAACAGCTCAGCTAACACTTACTTATAAAGTACCGTGGAATAAGGTTTACTTGATGAGCAAATCATTAATTTCCACTCTGTGATTTTCTCTGCAAGTAGTGATACCGTTTGTCATGACGTATCAGTCTGCATTTACTTTACTAACCTTATTAGTGTAAACAACCACATGCACTACCCCTATTTAAACTTTGATGATTGTTTTGTTCGTAGTGTCTGTTCATTACCCTGGTAACAAGAAAACTTTCGAATTAGTATTTGTACTTGCCTACAAGATGTAAAATAGATAATGGAAACGGCGATAAAGTTGAATATCTAAATCATTGACGAAACGTTCCGCCTCCATCGGGATTCGAGCCCGGTATTCTATATATACCTGCAATGTGTTACATGTAGTATTATGGAAGCCAAAGGTGGTTAAATGTCATTGTAAACCACCCCCTTTTTCTAGAAGAATAGCTGCTATTCATGTTTTGTTCCTTTGCCTCAATTTAGAGATCCCAAAATGATATTATTAATCAATAACCGAACATTGTCCACACAGAACTTGATTGTGGTGACGAATTTAACTGTCAGAACGGGGCTTGTATATCACAGAGATCACTATGCGAAAGTGAACAGAACTGTGCAAACGGGCAAGATATGGAGGGTGTTACTATCACAGGTGAGCACCTTTACATAACCTAACATACTTCAGTATGACTGTAATCCTTAACGACTTTATGCACTGTGTGAAAGAGCTGAAGTGAGATGAAAATTCTAATTGTTTAGGAGTAGCAGCCTAGAAGGAGATGCTCGGTAAGAACTCGACTCTGAGACATTGCAAACGCAAACTTCCTCAACTTAAATGATCAAACTTGTGATTAGAAACATCGTTTAAAGTGCGTGGTTCAAGTTGTCAGAGCTCAGTGTAAGTTCTCTATTAATTTACGTCGTAAATCCTATGAACCGCCCCCTCCCCCCCCCCAAAAAAAAGGAGTATTCTAAAACTCAATGCCAAGAAGCACATGACTTACACTAATTTAAGCTGTAAGATCAATGGTAATAACACAACATTGCGAAATGACTGTAAAACTTATCTGAGCTTGCTTTTTCAAATTATCGTATCGTTCAACACAATTAACAATATATTGTCGCAAATAACGCAACGTCAATCTTTCGCTTGTATCCCCTGACCGCTAGAGGTTTTCTTGGATAGACTACGGGGTTATATTGAACATGATAAGTTTAAACTTAGTTACACCTTAAAGATAATTGATGACTGATTGAGGTTTTCATATCATCACTGCCATAGGGAGGATGAGATATTGTAGTTTCTCTGGCAGTTGGGCCATATACAGTTATGTCAGTTGCTATAGCAACAGTTGCCATGGTAATGGTTAATTTTCCTGTGTAGCTACTCTCGAATCATCCAGGATGGGGTACATCACGGTGACCGGTAGTCCTTGGCTGACGGAGGGATCAAATGATATCCGTGTGTGTGTGTGTGTGTGTCCAAGTTTGTCAAACACTCCTCCCAACGGGTGGGCCGATTCGCTTCAAACTTGCTGAGAAGGTACCTCAGGATAAAACCCTGTGTTTAGCAGACCCTGGAACCAAACGTCAAAGATCAAATTTAGTGACCCCCCCAACCCATTGACATGGAACCTTCACAGGTATTGTGGAAAGGTCAAGTACAATCAAAATATGTGATTGCCATGGGAACTTGGTCAAAGGTCACGTGGTTAAAAGTCAAATGTATATATTTTGCGCAAACTTGTGTCAAAAGTTGCGCGTTAGCGGTTTGCAGAAGATAAGATATGCAACTCATTATTATATCTTCATATAGATGATTAACTAGATCGTATTTCATGATGTGGACTTTGTTATCATATTTTCTTTTAGAGATTACCAATGTTACCGCTTCTCGTAACATATCGTCACCTAATTTTGACACTGGAAAATATCCATGCAACTTACGACAAACCGAGGTCTTCATCGCTCCAGATGGACTTCAGCTGCTACTACGTATTTATTACCTACACACTGAGTATGTGGATGACTTCTTCCGAGTTGGAAACGGGCATATCGTAACTGAAAGAGACATTTTGCGGTATTCAGGAGGACCATTTGATGATGAAATCAGAGTTTTGTCAGAAGGAAGCGCGATGTGGTTAACTTTAACAACAAATGAGTACGCCAATTTTAGAGGTTTTAGCGGTGTTATAGAAACAGTAAATATGACGATTGACGGTAAGCAAATTTTCGCTTGTTATTTTTGAAATTAGTACCTCTGTTTATACCCCCGTGAATATAAATTACCAATACCGAATATAGTAAAAACACTATGCGAAATCGTGAATAATGTTTCCCTTTTAAAGTATACACAGAGAAAATATTCCCAGTTAATGAAGAGGAGTTGCTGACCAAGATGCATACCTGTTATAATTCAAAAAAAAAAAAAAACAGCTCCGCTAACACTTACTTATAAAGTACTGTGGAATAAGGTTTACTTGATGAGCAAATCATTAATTTCCAGTCTGTGATTTTCTCTGCAAGTAGTGATACCGTTTGTCATGACGTATCAGTCTGCATTTATTTTACTAACCTTATTAGTGTAAACAACCACATGCGCTACAACTATATAAACTTTGATCTTTGTTTTGTTCGTAGTGTCTGTTCATTAACCCTGGTAACAAGGGGACTTTCGAATTAGTATTTGTACTTGCCTACAAGATGTAAAATAGATAATGGAAACGGCGATAAAGTTGAATACAAAATCATTGACGAAACGTTCAGACTCCATCGGGATTCGAGCCCGGTAGTGCTATAAATCTAGTTACCTGCAATGTGTTACATGTAGTATTATGGAAGCCAAAGGTGGTTAAATGTCATTGTAAGGCACCCCTTTTTCTAGAAGAATAGCTGCTATTCATGTTTTGTTCTTTTGCTTCAATTAAGAGATAAAAAATGATATCATTAATCAATAGACGAACATTATCCCAACAGAACTTGATTGTGGTGACGAATTTAATTGTCAGAACGGGGCTTGTATATCACAGAGATCACAATGCGGAACTGAAGAGAACTGTGCAAACGGGCAAGATATGGATGGTGTTACTATCACAGGTGAGAAGCTATACATAACCTAACATATACTGTAATCCATAACGACTTTATACACTGTGTGAAAGAGATGAAGTGGGATGGATATTCAAATGGTTTAGGAATAGCAGCCTAGAAGGAGATGTTCGGTAAGAACTAGACTCTGAGCCATAGCAAACGCAAACTTCCCAAATTAAATGATCAGACTTGTGTTTAGAAACATCGTTTAAAGTGCCAGAGTTTAAAGTTGTCAGAGCTCAATGTAAGTTCTCTATTAATATACGTCGTAAATCCTATGAACAAAGAAAAGAGCCTACTAAAACTCAGTGCCAAGAATTACATGACTTACACTAATTTTAGCTGTTAGATCAATTATAATAACACATTGTTGTGAAATGACTGTAAAACTTATCTTAACTTGCTTTTTCAAATCGTTTCATTCAACACAATTAACAAATTATTGTTGCAAATACTGCAACGTCAAAGCCTTCGATTGTATCCCCTCACCGCTAGAGGGTTTCTTGGATTGACTACAGGGTTATGTTGAACATGACAAGTTTAAACTTAGTGACACCTTAAATATAGTTGATGATGACTGAATGAGTTTTTCATATCATCGCTGCCGTAGGGTGGATGAGATATTGTAGTTTCTCTGCCAGTTGGGCCATATACAGCTATCTCAGTTGCTATAGGAACAGCTGCCATGGTAATGGTTAATTTTCCTGAGTAGCTACTCTCGGATCATCTATGGTGGGATACCCCACGGTGACCGGTAGTCCTTGGCTGACGGAGGGGTCAAATGATATCCGTGTGTGTGTGTGTCCAAGTTTGTCAAACACTCCTCCCAAACGGCTGGTCAGATTCTCGTTGAACTTGCTGAGAAGGTACCTCACGGTGAAGCCGGGTGTTTAGCAGCCCATGGAACCAAACGTAGAAGGTCAAAGTTCAAATTTAGTGAACCCCGACACATTGACATGGAACCTTCACAGGTATAGTTAAAAGGTCAAGTACTATCAAAATATGTGATTGTCATGGGAACCGAGGTCAAAGGTCACGTGGTTAAAACTCATATGTATATTTTTAATGCAAACTTGTGTCAAAAGCTCCTCGTTAAATGTTTGCAGAAGATAACATATGCAACTCATTCTTATACCTTCATATACATGATTAACCAGTTCATAATTCATGATGTGGACTTTGTTATCATATTTTCTTTTAGAGATTACCAATGTTACAGCTCTTCGTAACATATCGTCACCTAATTTTGACACTGGAAAATACCCATGCAGCTTACAACAAACCGAGGTCTTCATCGCTCCCGACGGACTTCAACTGCTACTGCGTATTTATTACCTACACACTGAGTATTCATATGACTTCTTCCGAGTTGGAAACGGGCATATCGTAAATGAAAGAGACATTTTGCGGTATTCAGGAGGACCATTTGATGATGAAATCAGAGTTTTGTCAGAAGGAAGCGCGATGTGGTTAACTTTAACAACAAATGAGTACGCCAATTTTAGAGGTTTTAGCGGTGTTATAGAAACAGTAAATATGACGATTGACGGTAAGCAAATTTTCGCTTGTTATTTGTGAAATAAGTACCCCTGTTTATACCCCCGTAAATATAAATTACTAATACCGAATAAAATAAAAACAGTATGCGAAATCGTGAATAACGCTTCACTTTTAAAGTAGACACAGAGAAAACATTCCCACTTGATAAAGAGGAGTTGCTGACCAAGATGTATAACTGTAATAATTCAAACAAACAAAACACAGCCCAGCTAAAAGTAACTTATAAAGTACTGTGGAATAAAGTTTACAAGATGAGCAAATCATTAACTTCCATTCTGGGATTTTCTCTGCAAGTAGTGATACCGTTTGTCATGACGTATCAGTCTGCATTTATTTTACTGACCTTATTGGTGTAGACAACCACACGCGCTACCCCTATATCAACTTTGATGTTTGTTTTGTTCGTAGTGTCTGTTCATTAACCCTGGTAACAAGAAAACTTTCGAATTAGTATTTGCACTTGCCTACAAGATATGAAATAGATAATGGAAACGGCGATAACTTTGAATACAAAATCATTGACGAAACGTTCAGACTCCATCGGGATTCGAGCCCGGTAGTACTATAAATCTAGTTACCTGCAATGTTTACGTTTGGTAGTATGGAAGCCAAAGGTGGTTGAATGTCACTGCAGACCAACCCCCTTTTTCTAGAAGAATAGTTGCTATTCATGTTTTGTTCTTTTTCTCTCAATTTAGAGATCCTAAAGGATATTAATCTATAGACGAACATTTTCCCAACAGAACTTGATTGTGGTGACGAATTTAATTGTCAGAACGGGGCTTGTATATCACAGAGATCACTATGCGGAACTGAGCAGAACTGTGCAAACGGGCAAGATATGGAGGGTGTTACTATCACAGGTGAGAAGCTACACAACCTGACATACTTCAGTATGACTGTAATCCTTAACGAATGTAGGCACTGTGTGAATGAGCTGAAGTGGGATGAACATTTTTAGGAGTAGCATTCTGGAAGGACAAGCTCGGTAAGATTTCTATTCTGTGCCATTGAAAGCAGACAAGATCTGATATGTGTTTAGAAAACCTCGTTTCAAGTGCGTGGTTCAAATTGTCAGAGCTCAATGTAAGTTCTCTATTAATTTCCGTCGTAAATCCTATGCAAAAGAAAAGACTCTTCTATAATAATCTCAGTACCAAGATGCATATCACTAACATTTTTTTAGTTTAAATTAATGAGTATAAAACAGTATAGCGAAATGACTGTAAACTTATCTGAGCTATATGCAGCTATATCAACAATTGCCATGATAACGGTTAATTTTCTTTAGTAACTACATTGTGGGATACCCCAGGCTTTTCACAAATCTACAAAACATGATAATCATAACGTTCAATTAAGTAGGTAGTTTAAATTTGAAATCCGGTTCTAACTACTACGTTTTAATAATTACTAAGTCTTCTCCAGAGTGACATTCATCTGTCTTTTAGATCGACTACAATACACATAATGCTCATCTCCTTTCATATTCAGAGTTGATTATGTTTTCCAAGCATTTCATATCTAAATTATATAGTTGTGGTTATTCTAGCAATTTAAGTCAAAAGATCTACTAAAATTCATTTAAATTCAAAATAAGAACAAGGAAACATTAGGAATCAGTGTTAAAAGGTATTGTAACTTAAGTGTATTTTTTATACGTTTTCTGACTAATACTTGGCTTTGTTGATGTTCATTTTCAGAGAATACCTATGTTAATAAAAGTCAGAGGATATCACCATATAAGTTTGACGCTGGATTCTATCCATGCAACTTACGACAAACGGAGATTTTCATTGCTCCCGATGGATATAACCTGCTCCTTACAATTGATTATCTAAATATTGAAGATGACATTCTGAGCTTTGGCAATGGAATGATCCCAAATGAACAAAAGGCTTTGGAGCTTTCACGAGGGCCGTATATTGACGAGACAGTTTTTTTATCGCAAGGAAATAGGATGTGGTTCGCCTTTTTATCGGACAACTATAACAATGGCAACTTTACAGGTTTCACGGGATCTGTGCAACCAGTAAAAGACACAACTGACGGTGAGATTTAACACAATTTGAGCTTTACAACTAATAGTGCAAGTGTTTCTTTTGAAAAATTCTCCAAGATATTCTTCTCTCACGTACGTGATGCCATATGCATTTCTTGAACTAACTTTCTAACTATAAATAAGGAAATTTTAAATTTTGTTCTTAGAAAATAACAGATTATTGCAAATATTGGTTTGCAAGTATGTATTTAGCAAGTATTAATTGAATTTTGTTAATTACATTTAGTGATCTGTTTCTTAACTTTCAAAATTGTTCCTCGTCAGAATTGGAGTGCGAGGACAAATTTAATTGTCAGAACGGAGCGTGTATTCCTCATCAACTTTTGTGCGAATACACAATAAACTGTGCTACTGAGCTCGATGTTGTTGGTCTCATATCGTCAGGTATGTGATGGTGGAATTAAAATGGAATGGTAGAGGAATAAAACGAATTAATTTAATAAAGAACACAGGACAGATATTGGGAAAAAAAAGTTTCTCCCAATCATATCATACGATCAAATAAATCTTTGTCGTACGAAAACAGCTACGAATTACCTAACCTAAGGTAGCGGTTATCATTTCTTGTTTATCCCCTATCACCTCGATTGAAGAAGCACCTGAGACGTTTCCGTGAATAAACGCCCATTTGATGTGTGTACTTTGACCGTTTAATTTACTAGTGTTGGATCCATAGCTCAAAATTATATTTGACCATAATTTACTGGCTCTCCAAGTGTCGTTTCTGAAGCCACTTAGCATCTATTCGATTAGGTAAAATTAATTCTGATCTACTCATTAGCGAAATTATGTGTCTGACGACAGTATACTTGTCATGTTAGTACTAATAACTTAGAGCAAGAAAATATTTTCACATCATCTTTTTTACAATGAAAATTTCGTTTTAATGTTTTAATTAGGTATTTTATTAATTAAGGTTTAATTCTTAGTAGATTGTAATGTTATAATTAGGTTTTAATTTTATTTATTGGGTTAATGTATTAAAATTAACTAGATTTTAATGTTATAATTAAGTTTTGCTTCGGTTTTCATGTTATAATAATAAGTACGGTATTTGTTAAATGTTAGTATGATTTCTTTTCTTCTTCATTCTGAAGAGGGGAAGGGGTGGTTCCAACCCTTTTCCCGCTACCCCTCAATTTTTACATGAAAACTCGGTATCTTTCTGACTTTCAAGTCGCGTGAGTGAGAGATCTATCCATTTCCCCTTGACAACAAACATTTATCACATTTATCTCATGAAGCTATCACGATTCAGATTAGCCCCAGGCAATGACACGATCATATGTATCAAAATTACTTGGAACTAGTTGCAGTAAATATCTACAATTCAACAGCATCATAATATTGCGAGGATAATATCGGATAAGTCTTGTGTTAATCATTAACAAGTGCAATGGCTATGGCTATATACCTTCCTACCTACTTTTTTGAACAACTGCGAGCAGTGCAATGATGTATGAAAGCAAAACTTTATCGACACCCATCTTAGGTGGCATTGACTTCGGCACAATCTTTCAATGGTAATGGAATATGCTATAATTGTACTTGACGAAAGAATCTGTTACAGCATTTAGCCGCAGCAGACGACGGTGGTTCCCTAATTTACACTTCTCCAGTCATATTGCCATTGTTCAATGAGTCGAAACAATACCACGATGACAGGTGACAACACATATAGCTTCAAATGTTCAATACGTCCTTACTTCTTCATCTCTAACAAAATATATACAATTTATAATCGCACAAACCTAGTTTCACTACTTCTCTTTACAGACGTCTCGTATATCAGCACACGTCGTGTAGTGACATCTTACATGTCTCACCTAGGAACATACCCATGTAGGTTATATCAACAGGAGATTTTCGTAGCACCAGAGGGACTTAACATTCTACTTACTATAGACTTCCTTTTCTCTGAGCAAGGATATGACTATTTGAATATAGGCAATGGTGATGACATCCGTGAGGGCAACATTTTAGAGTATTCAGGAGGACCATTTGCTGATGAAATAAGAGTTTTATCCAACGGAACCACGATGTGGCTGACCTTCACGACGGATTATTCTGTTAACTTTTGGGGATTTCGAGGCTTTGTAGAACCAGTTAATACCACAATCGAAGGTGAGTTTGTTATTTCTTCGTTTAATCACAGTAACGCCATTGAACTTTCTTCAGAGTGGGAGAAGGCTCATGGAAATGAGAAGGTTATACCGTTTCAATGATCTCAACACTCGAAACAAAATACCATTTTCCATGTGTTTTCTGCAATACCCTGCCTTTCAAGCTTTAAATTTACAATTATAACGTCTACATAGCTAAATTTAATGTTCGGAACGTGTATACAATCTTCGAGCTGTCACTTGACGAAGAAAGCGGAATTAAGTTTTAAGTAAAATTAAGTAAAATTGACAGCCGAAAGGATGCAAGTGCAAGAGTGCAAGACACCTTGTTGCCATGCCTCCCTTTGATGCGAAGATAATTGTTATGAGTTTACAACACAATTTTACGTAGAAATGCACACACGAAATTAGCAAAACCATCTCTGCAGTCACATATAAACACACACACACAAACTGATACCTATACCGACGGTTTAAACCATCCTTTTCAGTGAATACGAATACTAATGGGGGTTGAATTCCAAAACCCATTTTAGGATCCTGTACATTATTTTAAAGCCTGAGCAAGTTTTTGTTGGAACTGAATTCACAAAGGGCATCTTTAGATTTCCTAAATCTACATCACAATAACTATGAGTGATTAACATCTGTTGTTTGAACTAAAAGAATCATTCCTTAAAAGGAAAAGAAAATATAGATCGGAGAACAAATGCCAGCTGATGCCAGCTGGAAACAAGTTCCTTTACAACTCAAAATTTGGTGTTGTGGCTGAAGTCGTCCTTAAAAGAGACACAGATTCTTGTGAATACAGACCGACTGATTTGAAAATTAATATCTATATAGCACCATGAGGTGTTTTGTTCCCTTCACTTGATTCATGGATAGGACTATATGGGTATACGTCAGAGATAAAAGGACACTTTAACAATGATGTAGTTGTCATATACTTTGGCTAATGTTGGGAACAACATGTGATATGCGTGTGGAGTATACTTCATAATTATATTAATCCTTTTCCACAATTTTTGTTGCAGAATTCGTGTGTGGAGAAGAATTCAATTGCCAAAACGGAGCTTGTATCTCTCAGAAATCTGTCTGTGATGATCATATTAACTGTGCCAACGGTTTTGACGAGAATGATAAATTTTCCAGTAAGTGACTCGTTTCAATATCTTAGCAGGGCAATGTTATTTATGCAGGAAAGGGACACATCATCAAAGCGTAAATTAAACTTCATATACACCAACCGGTTTAGCGTTTGTGTAGAATTTAATTCAGTTAAAATGGTCATGTTACAAGTAATTTAATCCGCACCTCTTGCAACACTGAACAATTATAAAGAACTATCGTCTTTGACATCTATTCCAGACGATAAATACGATTAGAACTTGTACAGCTGATAACTTATGTCTTTAAAGATATACTTTGTCAAATCGAAGTTCGAAAGTACAGGTCAATAAGACCTGTAATACTACCATTATCCAATGGAACTGTAACATTAATTGGAATATGGAACAAGGTATACATGAATTAAGAAAAATCGACCACAAAGTAAAAAAAAAAGAGAGAAGGAAAAACTGCAATAATCTTATGTTTACAATATTAAACCAGCCATTGCCTCGCGTGATGAAGGCGTCC
The DNA here is from genome assembly GCF_037975245.1 of Apostichopus japonicus. Lineage (NCBI taxonomy): Eukaryota > Metazoa > Echinodermata > Holothuroidea > Aspidochirotida > Stichopodidae > Apostichopus > Apostichopus japonicus. The sequence continues at coordinate 16,432,291 of NC_092566.1, forward strand.
TGCAGTACTCTATCAGACATTACGCATTGTTTGATCATTTTGCATCCAATGTTTTCGTTGTGTGACACATGGATTGTATTTGACGTGAAAAGTGCAAATGTTTAGTATTCTTGAATTATTACTGTGATCATCATCACCATTGTCGACAAAATATAAAGTTAAGTTAGTTTCAGCTAGGTAAATATTTATAGATATTCACATTATCACTATTTTTTTGTCTTTCGTTTACGACCTGTGTAAGCCGAATTTCCTATTATGGACAATAAATTCAAATTCAATTCAATTCAGTTCAATTCAATAATACAGTTTACCTTAGTCTAAAATGCGATTATATATCTTTTATTGTTCATATCATATAACTACAGACTGTTTAATATGAAGTATGTTTTTCGGTTTGTGTTGATTCAATTTCAAGTACTACGGACAACTAGCCAATTTGCTCCATATTCATTAGCTTCGTTGCGCTTATCACAATTTTTCATTTTAGCCCTTAATATAAGGTTACCCCTAATTACCAGCCAACACATATTATTTGAATATAGTGATGTTCCTCTTTTCAAAGAAGACAATACAATATTTTAAAAAATCGTCTTAGACCACAAACATGTGTTCAGTGTCATAGAACGAAGGTTGTGAAAACATGAGTAGCATGGCAGCAAATAAGTCAGCCACTCCCTTTACATCATCAATGTACATGATAAGCTGACATTTATTCATAAATAAAACTAGAATTTAGAAAAGAAAAGTAAAATGGTCAATGTATGATGGATTTTGATGGGAGTTGCAGCTGTTTTCATGATTCCTGGTGCCTACTACAGTGATTAGGACAATATTGTTCATTAGTGTCCGCAGGCTTTTTACTATATGGATACTACATGGATTCTCGAATATGTTACTCCATCCGACTACCATGGCCTAATTAGCTAAAACTGGTAAAAATGGGTACCCGTTGATCACTTAAAACTGATGTGTGTTATAATTTATGTACATGTGTTACATTTATGAACAATTGCCACTGAGAAGGAAATACTTAACATTCAATTCTATGCATAATGCCTAAAGTTTCCGGTAATGATTTTGTCACATTAAAACACTCAACGCTGAAAATCTGCAATTTGAACCATTTTTGCAAGATATACTTTCTATTCAAAGTTATGGCCTTGTAAAGACGCCTTGTTTAGAAAAGTCATTAGTTGAAACAGCCGTTGATTAAAGAATTCGTCTGTCCGCCTGCTAACAAGTCTAACATGTGTTACGGTGTTATTACACACTTTAGTTTATATTGATTAACCGTTGTCTCATATTCACAGACAAACTGATCAAGCCATGTACATTTGGTGGTCACACTCAATCGAGGCAAGGACAGACACACTTGCAAATAGTGTAGTTGTATGTCTTCAAATTAAATATAATTGATATCATATATTAATATATATATATTGCCCATGAAAACATTAACTAATAAGGAAATATTTGTTATCGTGTTTCAGAGGTTACGTACGTTACAAACCGGTACACCATATTGTCAAATGACGGTGACAATAGAAGTTGTGGAATTCAACAAGAAGTATTTATTGCACCCGAAGGACTTGAGCTGTTGCTAAATATTGATTATCTAAATATGCAGTTTCAGGGAGATATGTTGTCGATTGGCAACGGGAATATTATACACGAGCGAATCCTTTTAGAATATTCAAATTGGGCACTTCTCAGTGAAATCAGAGTTTTGTCAGACGGAGGCGTGATGTGGATTTCTGTCTTATTCGGCGATGAATACTCATCTTTCGGTGGTTATGTAGAGGTAGTAAATATGACCATTGAAGGTAAGCACCGTAGGCCTAGATCTATTCGTCGCTTACTATTTCCACGTTAAGCACGTTCAGCACGTTATGATCACAGTGGGATCCTTCTTTATAGAAGGTAGCTGGTGCTCGAACTCGAGAATATTGGAAGGTATGAAGTGAAGTAAACTTATCACATAAATAAATCGAACAAACACCCAGATACTTAATACTTGGAGGAAGTCAAATTTCCCTGTATAATGAAATTTCATACTCAGTTTTGTTATTGATGAAATAAATTAGAAATTGATTTGAGAATGAATAAATGAATTCACAAGTTTTAGAAATATTTCACTACTACCCAAATAGTTGCAAAATAGTATTATAGTTGCTACAGTAACGAATGTTGTGAATAGACCGAAATGTATTTCATGTAGACCTGCAACATAAGAAAAAGATTATCAACTTATTTTGCATATCAATGTAGTACTTTGCCTGAATAAAAAAAATACCGTTAATTGTTGAAGTCGACAACACAATGTTTCATAGATTCGGCACACATTGTTGCCGTTCAGTTATCAAATGGGATCTGGTAGTGAGTGGAATACGGTGATGTCATCGTAACAATAAACCGCGTCTCAACAACTAACTTTATCAATTCTAATTTTTGACGATATTTCAATTCAGAGCTTGATTGTGGAGAAGGATTTAATTGTCAGAACGGAGCGTGTATACCACGGAGAGAGGTCTGCAGTGGTGTTCGAAATTGTGCTAACGGAGCTGACGAGTATTTACCTGCTTTAAGAGGTAAAATATATTTTATCGAACGCAGCCAACACATTAATATCGATACAAGAACTTAAGAAATAATTAAGAAGAATTTAAGAAGGGCTATACTAACAACTGTCATGAATCGAATCCAAAAGATTCTCAACTAGGTCAAGAAGAATCCCCCACCCCAAAACCGTAGATCATTTGAAACTACGTTACTTTCTTCTTCTGGGTAAAAGAAAGTTCAGTAACGAAGGCAGACTAGTTCCTAAACAGTATAGTATATTTGGTAATAGACAAAGCATGGCCCATACTTGTTAAAAGATGAAGTTTACCGCGGTAAAATGAATCGAGTGAGGAAAAGACTTGAAACTTCAATAAATGTATTGATAAATTTGTTAGATCATATTACATCTGCACGTTCACTTTATTTCAGAGGTTACCTACGTCACGAGTCGCACCTACATATATTCTCAACGAGTGGATACTTTAGGTTGTACCTTCAAACAAGAAATGGTTTTTATTGCACCCGAAGGACATGTGCTACTCCTAGTGGTTGATTACCTATATCAAAGTGAAGGAGACACGTTTAGAGTAGGCAATGGAAATATTACAAACCAACATACCATTTTGGATTATACAAATGTGTATCAGATATTTGATGATGAAATTACTGTCTTATCGGAAGGACGAATGATGTGGTTGATCTTTACATACAGTGGAATTGTAGATGGCCAATATTTTACTGGTACTGTGGAACCGGAGATCATGACCATTGACGGTAAGTAGTTTGAGTGTTGTTTAGGTTTTCATTCTCCAGATATTTATTTCCAGTCCCAGTCCGTTAAACACACTCGCGATGATGATATGATTGTTGTCGTAGCAATCCAAAATAGGTTCATTCGCTTAGCACAATAGTTACTAAAATCTACAATCTACTAATGAGATGCATGACTAGACACTTGAGGCAGAAACACACAACGGCATTTATAAGTTAACGCCTATGGCATCACGGAGGTAAATACTATAGTGTGGTCAATCGGAGACGAACGGCTTGTTACCCTTCTCCAGTTTCGGATTTCTTCCATTAATATGTATTCTGTAATCTTCTGTTTGGTATAAATAGTACATTTAAAGTCATTCACACAATATATGTCATTCGAATTGTGGTTATTATATTTATTGTTATTTTAATTCTTAAATCAATATGCATGATGAGAAATGGCATAACTTTTCAGCGCATATAGTGTTTTCTTCCTGTATGGCCAACTTGCAGATCGATCGATCGATTGGAAAAGTATTAATCCATTATTCGTAGGTCTTAAGACATTTTGATTGAGATTGGCCTCCTCGGCCATACTTAATAGCGTTATGATCAAACAGAAATAATATCCAACCTGATGTTTTGTCTGTAAAATATAATAATGAAGCTTATATTCAATATCATTTAATTCAATCCAGATTTTCATTGTGGGGAGGATTTTAATTGTCAGAACGGAGCATGTATTCCACAACGTTTCGTGTGCGAATATGGACAAAACTGTGCTAACGGTAATGATATGAGTATACCACTCTATGGTGAGTATTTTAAGCTAATAGTATGGAATATCACATTTATTATAAGCTCCATATGTTCATCAGATGTAAGACATACAGGGGAGAAGTTTATTCCCCAATTTCTCACACTACATTAAAACGAGCAAGTTGGGAATTTGTTTTAAAGAAGATCTAAAATTAAATTTCCAGAGCAATGAGTTGTTGAACGCCAAGTGTTTCTTGGCGGGGTTGGATGCATGTAATCTGAATTACGTATTTCATCATCTTTTTAATTTCCTTGTATAGGATACCTAGGCGCTTTCATATTGTTAGGAATGCAGGAAATATTTATTATCATAAATTGAAACAAATAATGGTCTTAAATTGCAACGATGCACTTTACGGCTTGGCCATTGTTGTTCGTTGTCCTAATCTGGCAAAGTTTTAATCCCTTCCAGATGTCACGTTTGTAAAACGCCGGCTCGATATATCGTCACCTACCTATTACACTGGAGAATGCGGTATACAGCAAGAAGAATTTTTTATCGCACCACGCGGACTTCAACTGCTACTTGCTATTGATTATGTAGATACTGACCATTGGGGTGACGTCTTGAAAGTTGGCAACGGCAATATCTCTAACGAGCATACCATATTTCAGTATACAGGAGGACGAATTGTTGCTGGAATAAGTGTTTTGTCACAAGGAAACATGATTTGGATGACCTTCACATCGGATGGATATTATGGAAGAGGTTTAAGCGGTTATGTACAAGCAGTAAATATGACGAACGATGGTAAGTAATGTTCCTGTTTTACCACAAACATTGTTACCATTTGAGTAAGTCTTGTAAAAGATATTGAATAACGGAAAACTGAGTGGGAAAGTTTAGACAATGGATAAGAGTAAAGACATTTATGCTGTTAGTCAGGCCTATATGTATTAAACACGTTTAACTTTAGTAGGTAACACATGAAAGAATAGAATACTAATTGAAGGATGACTTCACTAACACCACTAGCAGTATTGTACTCAAATAAATTTATATGTGTTATCTTAAATGACGGTCCTTCACACTAAATCTGATCTTTGTGATATGTTATGTGTCTCGCAAATAAAAGTAATATATTCAATTATATTGACCTGAAACAACTTCAAAACTGTAACTTATGAAATGCCACATGCAAGCGATATTGTTGGTAATACGCTTACTATATCAGTTACCATGGGTATCAATACTATATGTGTAGCTTGGCTGGTTATCTAAAGTTTAAATCTTCCAGAATAAAATATGATGGAAACTACTTCGGAAATTAAACCATGGATGGTGCCAACAGTTAAATAACGAAGCTTCGATGTTTATTAATTATCCTAAACCACAGAAAGCACATTCAAGCATAGTCATAACCTCCGTAGTATTAGAACTGTACATACCAGGTTAACATCTCAATTTTGTAATTGACATTACTTTACATGAACTTCTTCAACCTATGAAAGCAAATTTGAATATGTCATGCAACTCAACCTCAATTCACTCATTAACTGGTACAAAATACAGCACATTTAAGAATAATCGAAATTTACATGTTTTGTAGGAATGGACTGTGGTAACAGGTTTAATTGTGAGAATGGTGCATGTATACCACATCGGTTAGCCTGCGACTTGAAAGCAAACTGTGCAAATGGAAGGGATGAAGAACATGAGTTTTGTTTCGGTGAGATTTATCTCTTTCAACTTACTTTGTTTGCTTTATGCTTGCTTTACATATTTTAGCTGTATGTATTCTTTTAGAGACATCAATTTATTTTGAAATTCTTTATGAATTATGATGATTATGATGTTGCGTGAAAATACTTTTCACCCATCACACTTTCTATTGTTAATGATATGTTTGGCATTTTTGGTTTGTAGAAAACATATGTTCATAGCTGCTTTTGGATTTTCGTTGTAACATGTTTCGTCTGCTTTTGAGTGGTCTTAATTTTTTCATATATTTAAATATTAAAACGTTAATGCAACTAAGAAGATTTCAAAACGATAAATAAGATTGCATACAGATAAAAAGTTAGAAGGCCTTTTAATATTTTATCCAGCTGAATAACGATCATCAACCACAAATTTGCAAACAGAGGGGAGTAAGTGGAACTAAACTATCAAATTGATATACTTACTCTTTCATGAGTCTCTTGTTTATATTATTTTATTACGCTTTTTAAGTCATTTTTAACTTAGTTATGTTGCATTCGTAGCCAATACATTAACAACTATGGAATCAGAAACGACAGCACCTATATTGAGTACATTTGAGTACACCACCCATACGGACCATACTACGGAATCTTCGACAATCACATCTACAACCAATCTGCCAGACGATTTAAGCACAGCAAAAGTAGATATAACAACACAGAACGAAGAAACGACAGTTACATCAACGGAAGTTGTTTCCCAAACATCTGACGTTTTAGTAACGACAAGTATGTTTGCTAACTTATATTACCAAACGATATCAAAGTCAACAAGTATTGGAAAATCATGAACGACCAAATCTGAAAGCATTATTTTATACAAAAGGTTTTGTTGATGCAATGTTCTCTAATTTCGAGTTTATCCACGGTAAAATTCAAGGCGTAGCAAGAAGGTAAAAAGTCAAACCTCTCTGATTCCAATGTTTAAAAACGTTTTTAACATTCATTTATATTTTAAATCAAATGAAATCAATAAACTACATGTCAACGTCATGACAACATATAAACTATATACGTTGCTTCAGGTTCTACCTACATATTAGGTTATATTGTTTCCTATCAGAATCTCTAGTGACAACGGATGGAAGCACGTCAGGTGATTCAAGTACAATGGACACAATTGCTACAACATTGAACGACGAAAGAGCAGTCTCAACAGAAGCTGCTTCTACTTTTGAAACGATCACAAGAAATTTGACGTCGGCTGCTATAACAACGAACGAGGTAACAAGAACTTTTTCCACGGAAGCCGAGACTACTACAGGGATGTCGTCTACAACAAGTAAGGTTTTCTATAATAAAAGCAAACAGAAGGAACAAAACTTTATGAAAGATTAATAAAACAACGTGTTTCATATGAAAGTACCTGCTACCATTGTAAACTTTATATTCGCCGGTGAAAAATCTCTCGATCCCGTTGTAACTTTTTTTTATTCCCATTGCATCTTATACCTAATGTTTTGATGATTCGCATTCTCCCTCCGCAACTTTAGCTAGTAAAGTTATTTACATACACATTAACAAGTACTCAATAGAAGTAAAAGTCTTATTGTTCTATTAAATCAATATAAAACGTAATTTCTCTACTTTTGTTTAAAAAATCTTTTAGCCTATAACAACACCAGTTTCCATGTGGTAGTTAAAGTTAAGATTTTCATAAGTAGTGTTCTTTCCTTTTACCATTCAGGTGGATATTTTCAACGCCAATTTGTAGTCCCAGTATTATCACCATGGCCGAGTGTTGTTGTAGAATACTTATTTGGTTTCATGGATTACGATGTCTCTAATACTACTCGAGTTCGCATACAGGATTCAACTGGTGCAAAGTACGGCACATTTTACGGAGGCATCCAGAACAAACTTTCATATAGTCATTCTTGGAACTATAGCAACACTTTAAAACGACACTCACCTGAATTCATGAGCGACAATGGCATTTACTTGTATTTATCGATTCCAGAGGACGGCAATGTATTTCTTTCTTATCCAATAGATTACCTTGAAGCAGATTACATAATAGCAACGTCATCGCATAATACATCCACATTCATAATCGCTGCGACAGAGGCAGACACCGAAGTCGTTATATTATTTAATGAACAGTATCTTTTAGAAGGTAGAAATTACAGTGTGAACGTCCCTTTAAAGTTCTCTCTAAATGATTTAGAGTCTTTCATTGTACATACACCATTTGACCCTACTGGTACTTTTGTGAGATCGTCAAAGCGTGTAGCGATTCTGATGGACCTTCGATCGAACGACACATCACTGTCGTGTTCTTCGCTTTTTTATCTTCCTCCTGTGAGTAAATGGGGCTACGAATATTCCTTTGCCGCATCGGAAAATAATCCGCTTTCGTTCAGAGTAATAGCCGCGTATGATGGAACAGCGATTACGATGGACCCTGTCGTTCAACTGTGTAACCAAGTATCTGAAGCATTCTACCTGAATGCATGGGAGAAACGTGACTTTAATAGCTTTATGAACTGTTTCATCTCTTTAACATCTTCCAAACCCATCATGGTCCTGTTAAATGAACATTCAACACCACGGAAGTGCAAGACTATGGTTGTACCATCAACAGAAAAAGCGAAAGGGGAAGATATCCCGGTTTTCGTGAAAGCTGCCGAAATGTCTGAAGATAATCTGAGAGTATGGGTGTCGAATAAGGACTCTCAGAGTTTACTGATAGATAACCAAACAGCTTCTTGGAATGTTGTGCAAAACAACAGCAAAGAATCCGTCGTGGTCGAAACAACTGTGCGTTCAGGTTACCACGTGATATCCTCATGCAATGCGAACTCTAAACTCTTGGTCATCCTCAATAAAGAGCTTTATGCGGCATATGATTTTAACACAGGTGTGCATCTTAACACGTAATATTTTTATTTGTCTGGCCCTTTAAGTTATAAGATGGAATATTTTAAAACAACATAAATAAACCGCAAGAGAGAAGTACAAATATCAAAGAATATCAAGCAAAATATAGAATTCTTATATCTGTTGATTGTATCCACAGGATTTCGTATACTACACAACTTATTTTATAAGAATAGAAAAGTAAAACAGATGCCATGCTCGGTAATGTAATAATTCATAACATGAGGTAATGGCAAAGTAAGGGCTATGATTTCTTTGTAGTTTAATGTATTTCCTCTCAATCTTTTTGCAGATATCTTCATTGAAGAGTGCCCGTTTGAAATGCTCTCTTATTCTGGTGTTCAACTTACATTTCGAGCTGCTACTACTGGAACATTTGTCAACTCAACCCAAGTATGTGGTGAATTATCATCAAATTGTAAGTACAAGATTCTGTTGTAAGAAAATCTGTAGAATTAAGACAGCCACACGTTCCAATCCCAGTAGGATCTTCATCAAAAGCAAGCCAAACGCCTTTAGAGTAGATCCTGCTACGACCGAAACGTCAAGCTCTGTAAGTGAAAATTTTGTCAGTACACGCTTTTTTGAAGTAGATTAGCAGTTTGTTGATACAGTTTCTCTTTTCAATAAAAGATTCAGTAATTCACAATTCTGATTGATCACTCTTAATAACCAAATTGTTCTTTCCGAGGTCCTCGTTTGCTTGGAGTATACATTTGATGATTATTAATGTCTTCTTTCCCTTTTCAATGAAAGAAGTAATTCAAAATTCTGATCACTCTTCATAACCAAATTGTTCTCTCTGAGGTCCTCGTTTGCTTGGAGTATAAATTTGATGATTATTAATATCTTTTTTTCCCCATCCCTGCACATAGCATTGTTCTTATGCATAGCGTGTTATCGGATCGCATTCTGCTATTACTTTACTTAGATCAAATATTTGTTTAGTTTTTGATTATAGAGAGACTGTAACAAATATGCTGTTGGCTCTTTTTTTGTTGTTCCTGAAATGCAGGTCTCCAGCCTCTGGCAGAAAGGTTTTGCAATGAAGATGGATGGGAGGAACCGGTTTTAACGAATTGTTATACCCCTGAAGACGCAGCGGAAGAAATTGAAAGAATAGCTAACGTACGTACCTGAAACTCAATTTTTTTACAACTTGGCTTTTATTTGTCAGTGTCAGGTGAGTAGTTTTGCCCATTCTCGCTACCATGATGAATGATTACTCTAGTTTCATTACATGGAACACGTTGAAAAATATAATAATGTTGGCCTAAAATTTTATTGACACATGCTGCACACATGGGTATGATTGGTAAAAATTGGCTTTTGGTATTCAGTATTCCGATTATCACGAAGTACACTAAACTTCCAATTATCATCGACTACTTAAAAAATTAATCTGTTTAACTAATAAAACCGATTAGAATGAATGGACATACGACCAGCGTAACTCTAGTACATTATGATGATTGTGAAGCCCAGCACAAATTTTATACTTCCTTGAGTATATTGAATGCAAACAGGGGGGAAATTTAACTCCTCTGACGTAGATTTAGGAATTAAATATTGTGCGAAAACTATCGTATAAGTGCATAGTATTGTTTGCTTATACAGCTCCAATTGTAGAGACATTCGCACATTCTAATAAACACGTTCACTTATTAATCTCTGTACCCTACATCAATTCTGGAAACTCTCTCCTCAGTCGTTCATAATGAAGTATATGAATCGAATTTTACTTTTCTCAGACGACAGTAACGGAGCAAAATGTCGATGAGGTTGCCAGCGATCTAGCACTTGTAACAACTCAGACGGAAGATCTTGACGTATCAGAGGTAGAAGATGTGGCTGAATCATTAGATGAAATCGCAAATGCTGATAGTTCCTCGCCAGACGTAAGTAACATTTTAAATTTATCTCAATAGTAACGAACGTTCAATATGTAGTACGAATATAATCATAAAACAGAAATTGGGATTTCTAACGATAGCCTCTCCAAACGAATAAACGTCTTGCAATGTCATATGGTAAATATTTATCACCATTGGACTAGGTAACCAGTATCTGTCTACACTCCCACAAAAGAACATGCATTATTTATTGAGAGATGACCAGTGTGATGCAAGTTTTCACATACTAACTTGAAAAGAAATAACTTACCTATAATTTTTGTTGTATGACAAAAGTTGTCCAGTTTATAGAGATATGCACCAAAATGAAAGGAACACTATTTTGTTTGAAAACATCGCTACCTTTGTAAACTTTTGTGTTCTGTTAAACTGTTAAAATGAGTGATAAATTCATCAATTTAGTTTATAAACCCGCGTACGTCCTGCTCCCCCTACCTCACCAAATATTGGCCCTACTTGTTTCAGGTTACAGAGTCGGTGGTAGGGACAGTCAATAATCTGATGGAGGTTGATGAGGACAAGCTGGATGAAACTCAGGGGACCAGCTCTGTGGTAAACTCTCTTGAGCAACAAGTCTCCAATGTTCAAGAAAATCCAGAGAACTTTACGGACATTCAGAATAACGTTGGCGTTCAAGCAGTGAAATTAGATCCAGATATAACAAAGGCGATTACATTTCTCAATCTACCGCCAAATAATATCACAATGCAAGATGCACTGAATGCTGATCTTTCTAAAGAAAACACACGGCTATATAATGATCAGCAGGAAGTACGAACATTCAACAGCACCTCATCGATCTACGTACCATCAAGGATATTGGAAATAGCTTTAGAAGGTACTCTTTCAAAAAAAAGGATAAACGAATGATTCTCACTATCATGTTTGCATACATCCCATATTTAATTGGCCATTTACCTTTAGGGCTCGACCCATAATCGTTTCAAATGCAAATAAACTGTAGGTTTAAAGTGGAAACAACTAACGCTATTCACTGTTTAGTAAACCTTACAAGTTTCCGAAAATTTCAGATATATCTTCACAAATTATATCATCAATTATAAATCTTAGTTTTTAATTATAAAAATGTGTAGTTTTTCCAGTAGAGATATTATGTAAATACATAGAATAGTCACTCTAATAAATGAAATGTTTTAACAATGTTTCGCTTTCAGCTTATCCGACAATTACCTTCGTTCCAATTAGCTTTTTCATCTACAAGGATTCGCGGCTTTTTCAAACAACCGATACACTTATTAAAGACAGTAACATACACAGAGAAGAAATTGCAAGCCAAGTTATTGCGGCCACTTTAGAAGTTGACGTTGACGTTACAGATCTCCCACCGGATGATTGTATAGTAACAAGGTTTTCTGTATTCCCTGTAAGTTTCAGACATTTTTTTCATCAAACAGAATACTTCTTAATGATGGTCTTATGTTTATAACTCCTACAATCTTCTTTTCCTATTTCGAAGTTCATAGCTTATATTTGCTAAGATACTTCCCAGTAATAGAGACGCACATTTTTTCACGAATTGGAAGAAAGTTGTCCTTATCGGTCATTATCTCTTTATCATTAACGGTCGTTATCTCTTCGCTAACGTTTCATGTTTACGGATTCATGTTTTTTTAAACTTTATTCATAGTCGTTAGTAGACAACGAAGTGGTCAAGGATGTGCGATGCGTATTCTGGTTTGTGCCCGAGGGAAGCAAGGAGGGAACTTGGTCTGAAGACGGTTGTTCGTTATCGACAGACAACAATGAGACAATTTGCATATGTAACCATCTCACTAGTTTTGCTGTGCTCGTGGTAAGTTGCGCCAGGATATCACAAAGAATAGTCTGAGAAATAACTTGTGCATTAAATATGAAGAATAAGCAACAAAAGTAAACGCGTATACTGCTGGAATGAGGGAAGATATAGTTTATATTTTCCTTAAAGTCTCTATTGCTGAAATATATCTTAAATCCCAGCGGTTGTAATCAATTTTACGAAAGGTATCTTTGTGATATTGTTATAATATACATATATATATATATATATACTGCATAGATACAGCAGGACCTCCTCCCTTTTTTGTGTCTCTTTACTTTTCTCTCTTTTGTTATCTTTTATATATAAATATATATATATATATATATATATATATATATATATATCTATATATATATATATATCTATATATATATATGTATATATATTATAATCTTGCAGTTCATTTCAATCACTAATTACTATGGAATATTTTTACCTGAAATAACAGGGAATTGGTCTGGACATTCCACCTGCGATCAGCACGACCCTAAACATCATCACGTGGATTGGATCAACTCTATCCATAGCTGGTCTACTGGCATATGTTATAACTGTGTCATTAATTGGGTCAGTAAAGATAGTTTACCGAGGATGTCGTTTATATGTGCACATATTGCTTTATCTCTACTTATAAAAATAATCATAAAGGAAATTAAGATAATGGTTTACTTTCTCCATTACATCAGTTTATTCCTCCGTGTCAGTACATTGTTTATCCTTGCGGGTTGTACTAATGTTAAAGTAAAATTAGTGATTCCTCAGAGAGAAAAAATCCTCCCTAGCGTGAAAAGACGATAAAAATAAAAAGCGATAGAAATAAAAATAAGAAAACGACATAGAACCTTTCAAACATTGACATTGAATTGAAAAGCATAAATCATGTACTTATTTACGACGTGTTTACAATTGTACAATTGAACCTTGTCATGGGTTAATTATTCGAATTATGAATGAATGAATGAAACAACGTTTTAATTTCCATCACTCAGCATTTATATTACAAAGTCCAGCAGTAATGCGAGTTATATGACAGTTTTGTGCTGATGAGTAATATTTTTAGGTACCAGTGAACGTGTTTGATCAGTCCTTTCTTATTTCTCTGTTATACCTAAATTATGAAACTATGTTTAATGTTCTCGCCTCCCTACAATGCTATTTAATTTTCCCTTTTCAGGGCATTGCGACAGACGATTGCCTCACAGATACACATTAACCTATGCTTGTGCCTTATTGCTTTCTACATGACATTTTTATCTGGAGATTTAGCCAAAGATAATCCAATTCATTGCCGAAACATTGCTACAGCGATACATTACTTTTGCCTTACAACCATGGGCTGGATGACTGTCGAGGCGGTGCACATGTACTTGCTTTTTGTGATATTTAAAACACCCAAAGTATTACAAATGAAAGCCAAGTATTTTCTCTATGTGTCGGCTGCATTGGTATATAGTAAGTATTGCGTTATTTTATTTAAATGCTTCTCCTGTGAAATATAGCGAAATTTTTTTCATGATAAGAGTGTTATCTAATTGCATATCATGTAGTTATAGTGAACTTTATAATGTAATCGTAAAGCCTGACAACCCTTTGTAATCTATAGCGTCTCATACATATTGCCGTAGTGATAGATTAGCTACTAATATTTCTTCGTCAGTGACAGTACAAGATTTCCATGAGAATTGCTAAAAGAAATAATACCATGGATAAATCCTTTCATTCAGGAACTGAACTTTGGGTTGTTTATAATTACAGTTTACTTAATATTTTGATCACTTCATAGTCGCTTTTACACTTCGTCATTCTAGTGAACTAGTAATTAAATGGTCAATTATCACATTACCCGTTTCTCTCAAGGTCTCTCCTTAATACCTGTTTTGTGCGTGTTCTTCATTTCAACTGATCAACTTTCTGGATAGTAAGTAAATATTTATTTAAAATATTAGACATTATTTCAATACTTGTTTACCACTGACAGTGGCGAACAAGATTAAAGTGAATATAATAGTAAATCCTGGCATAGAAGAATACTGACATTTAATGTTGTTTGAACTACGAAATAAATGCCATCTGTATATTCAAATAATGTAGTAGAAATGTCTGTAATACCAAAATGAAGGCAGTCCAATTGACATAATTTGCTCATCATTTCCTGTCTTTTGTAACCCAGAGGAAGACATCATTTTTAACAAAAGTATCAGTTGTTAAAAAGATGATACTAAAGTATGTAACGTTTTAATTTAAATAGAAATAAAACGACAATTTAAAATGATTCGTTTTAAAACATTGACATTGACATCGACATTTATACCGGTTTGGGTTAAGGCTGAGGTTGTTCCATTAAACAGTAACGTTTAGCAATAAGGTCAAAATTAGCCTGATAATTTTAATTGTTTCACCTATAAGTAATAACTGATCAAAGTACATGCGGTCTTAATGTACCTTGCATTCTGACTACGCACCATGACATGGTCAATATGTTGATAGATATATCAACTGATCAAAAGCAACAATTCCCTACATCTTGGTATGTTAGAAATAAGGGCAACATATGACGACACAGCGTAAATGTGTCGTTACCGTACCGTTGGAGATTATGCAGCGTTTTAGCATGTTTCCTTAATATCCGTCCGTCTGGATTTATTTCAACGATATATATATATATATATGTATATATATATATATATATATATATATATATATATATATATGTATATAAATATATGATTATGTGTACAGCTTTATTCTTGTTTTTGTATTGGGCGTTACAAGAATAGGAAAACTTTAATCGTATTTCAACTTTAATTGTCTTCTTCCATAATTTACAGCTGCTTCTTACCAACTGGGAGTGGATTGTACTTTGGCCTTCTCATAGAATTGTTGGTCATGGTTGTCTTCAACGTTGGTGTTTTTAGCCTGCTTCTTCGGAATATCGTGTTTCGTCGAATGGTTCAAAGTAGTTCCACCCGAAACAAAAAGAAAGAGATGTTCACACGGATGCAACAATTTGTACTGTTTTGGGTTCTTCTAGGTTTATCGTGGATATTCGGTTTCCTTGCTGTTATCCCGAACCGGAAGACGTTTGCGTTTGAAATCCTTTTTTGTCTTTTTACGTCTCTTGAAGGTTTCGTTTTATTCATTTTTCTTTGCGCGAAAAACCCAGAAGTGAAGAAAGCATTCAAGAAGTCAAGAATATACCTTAGTGAGTGGAGTATCGAAAGGAGTAGAGCCAGGGCTGAAATACTTCCTACAAGCGGAAGCAGCTCGTCACAAAACATGTCAAGTAGATCGTAAAGAAGAAGACGTTTTGATTTGTTTTCTTCCTTTGTGTTATCTCTTTCGTACAGATACGCTTAAGAGCAAATCTTGAAATATTAACACAAAACATAATGTTTGTTGCTATCATGACATAGCTGACAATACCTAACATTAGCAATTACGTAATAATAACGGACAACTTTATCGGGAATAAAAGGATCCGACTTATAACATTCGCTCACTATATGGAGATTGTAACTTACGTTTTGCATGGAGAGTAACCTTAATGCTTAAAAATTGTTGTAAATATGACGAAGATATCACACACAAAAAATAAGCAAAAACAAAGAGCACTTCATGATGTGAATCGGTATTAATGGAGGCGATACATGTCTGGAGGATTATATTAGCTGTATTGTAATTGGATAGTTATAGACACATGCGGTAAGTAAGTAAGCGGTGGCAGAATTATTCTTCATTTTGGTCAGTTTCTGAAGTTAGTAGTTTATCAGTCGATATTCGTGAACACAAGAATGTGGTGCAGCTAGAATGTAATTGATTTTTCAAAGTTACCTTTTCTGGAATTTTTAGATGTATTTAATAAGGGTCACCGCCTTGGTTTTTTATGTAACGTTTATACTACACTGGATTTGCATCAGTTTGATATCGAATTCTGATATTACCGTAGTCTGTCACTACTCTCAATGGAACTAGTATTCCAGATAACATCGATTTTGATATGATAAGTATTTGACTACTCTACTCTAATTAATCGCCTAATCTTACCCTTTCAATTTTTTTAGGAGCGGTGTTGTAACAAACTGAAGATCCACAAATTGTTAAACGTCTTCTAGAATCTGTTGAAATAGTAGCTGATTTTAGACAATTTAGAATCCGTTAATAATTCGTTTCATCAATCTATACCTTTTTTAGGGGGGGGGGGGGAGGAAGGGGGTTGATGCACATGTATTAATACCTAGCGCCGTTTCCTTGGAAATCTATACTGCCAAATAAACACTTCGAATGCTTCTTTTTACATTTCGATTTTAACGTACCAATTAATATATTGCACAATGTAACACTTCAGAACATATTTGTAATATTTGCTATATGAAAAACATTAGCCTTTATTTAAATGATTCTCTGATAGTCTTATGTTGTTATTTGTCAATAAAGCGTTTACCAATGATGATTTATTATTGGTATAAATCTTACCATTCATTGTAAGTACTGAGTGTTTGCATGAACGAAGGGTGGTTAGTATTTTATCGTTTTATCTAGGACAACATCATCGCTTAAGCTGATGGATAATCTGCAGACTGTTGTGAGGGATAAAGTATTACTTATCAAATAAAAAAGTTTGTTCCATTAAATACGCACTTTAATGTACCAACGCGTACGTAGTTGTGAGCAAGTATTGGTCACACAAGATGGACGATTCGTAAAAACAACTTAAATGCAACTAGTCGGGTTTCATTTAATGATAGAGGTTATGAAACCAATATCGATACTGATTTTATGAGGCAACTACGTCATTGTGAAACGAATTTTCTGATTGGTTGGCTAGAATTCCGAGAATTATTGTTAAATCTATTTCTAAAGTCTATTCCTACATCTGGGCAAGATAAATTCAATTCAATTCAGGGTAAGTAAATCACGATGAAGTATCATCATCACTATGATGATCAGGTATAAATATGTGCGTATTCATTTCATTTATTTGTTTTCATCACAACAATATACAATGTACACTCACACTTGATATAATTTCAATCAAGAAAGAAATCAAGAAAAAGAACAAGATAGGAAATGATATAGGAATGAAGATTTACAATGGGAAAGAAAGACCATCGAAGAAAATACTTTTCAATTAGTCACGCGATAAAAATTTGCTTTAGGAAAAGTAAGCTAGCCACAAAATGGCCTTTATATTGAATGTCGGCTGATTCGACCTGTTCATTGTTATCACCATAACGAGTCCTTATTGCAAAAAAAAGGTGACCTTTTTGTTTTCATTCAATTAAAATAAAAAGTTAATTCACGATATGAAAAGTTTTGCTTTCTTTCTAATTTTGTTCATAAAAAATTTCAAGTAATTGTTAAATGTCATCCACAGTCACCGTCTCCGTTATACGTATTAGTTATTTCATAAGCATGAAAGGATGACGATGTGTGGTATATGCCTATCAATGTCATTTCAACCCTTTCAAGCAATATTTATGATGAAGTGGGAGACAGCAGTTACCATGGGTGTCAGTCTGTCGTGGATAAGGAACTATGATGCTGAGTTCCGTAATCAGAGAAAGAAGTAAGAAAAGCATTAAATGAACTGTAAATATAACCATTTGCAAACAAATGTGAATAGTACTTTAAATGTACGATATTTCCCAGTGGTATGTTTATTGTTGCCACAAATACCAAGAGTGGTTGAGGAGACAATTGGCAGTACAAAGTCTATGTCTGATTGTTAACCTAGTGGAAACAGAGTGGGCATTTGGGATCTGCATTACATTAAAGATGGAAGTCACTAAAAAATTACGTCCAAGTTTTCTTTGGATTTGTGCGATTTTCATAGAAAATATTATTCCCATCGGTGAGTATAGCAGAATTCAGTTTTGTGATCTTTAATTTCATCTTTTGGATTTTGGATTCGTACATGCCATGTATGTAAATTTAAGATCATGGTTGTTACTGGCATATACATGACTTACATACGAAAACTTTGCTATGCATTCAACAGAACACTAGTATGCTCTTATGAGCTTCCTTCTCAAAGGTCTTTTGACATTATAACAAGCACTGAAGTTTTGTTCATGTGAATTAAAAAAAAATTATGCACGTTAGGTTCAAAAACATTTTCTGTCGCAAAGCATAATTGAAAAGCATATTTGAAAAAGTATTGGTTGATTTTGAAGCATTATTGATTATTAAATAATATCAACAGTAAAATGGGAACCCACTGACTAACCGTGTATCATTTACAGTTATGGTAACGTCTTATGAATGTCACATATGCCAGAGTTGTAAATGTGTGTGTTTCCTTTCTAAGAATTTATTTAGTGTTATACGTGTAAAACAGATAAATAGTTTCACTGATATTGATATGTATTACTTCGGTTGGTCAATTAAAGCTGTTAATGCGAAATTTAATTTAAATTCATATGTTTATTTTGTCCATCGGTTTAATTCTTATACAATTTTCAGAATGGTAAATCTTTGAACCAATTTTATGGAATTCAGAAAGCAGGAAAAATATTAACCTTGTTTTAAAATCCTAACCTTTTCAAAAAAGAAAGCACCTTTTTTATACTGTTATAAAGATAGTCAGAATCAAATGGAATGTAAATTGAGGGGAACATACCATGGGATATTTCCAAGAGAATACTTTGCGAAGATAGGTTTATACATTTGTTGTGCATGTAAAGGACTATACGTTCTACAATTGCTGGCAAGGTTTTGTTAAAAATGTAACACAAATGTTTTCTTTGTAGAAGTTGTTTCTTCAAGGGTAAACTTCTGTTCCAAATGTTGCTATTATGTAAAACATGTATAAAGGCTCTCTCATTCGGAATTTATTACAAACGTTTTTCTTTACAGTTTTTTTCTTCAAAAAGTAGCTAACGTAGTGTCCATGAACTTATTCTATATCCATCTGGTTAAGCGGGACGGGAGGCATCCGGTAAACCAAAGTAACTGGTGCCGTGTTCTGTAAACACTCTACGAACTGTTGTTTTCCCATCCAAATTAATGCAAATAGCTAACGTTATATTCGCGGTTGTCGTACCATGTCAGACTAAACTTCCAATGAGGAATCGTTTTTTGCTTACTTGGATAATGGGGTATTTGTACGAAGCTGAAAGTTGCTAGAAAGGTACTTCAATGTTAACCTCGCATCTTTTGCTAGCTAATTCGACAAAATTGGACATCCATTAAAGCAGTCAACGTGACATGGCTTACAAATGTGTAATGCAAATGCCTGGCATCAGTCGAATGACAACAATTAATGTTATTATTGTAAGAAGTCCTCCGTAACTATCTCTCGTAGCCTAATTGAAATGGCAGTTCAACTATGGCGTTAATTGTGCGGTACAACATGTTCGAACGTCTTGTAATTTACAATTGTTTGTTTGTTTGTGAAACAAGGGATCCAGGAATTGTGAATACGCTAATAATATTTCTTTGGCAAAGTAACTAAAATTTATATAATTGATTTAGGCATTGTAAACGACTACATTTTCCCCTTGGATACAGCTGTACCGATGCCCGTCAAGTTTCTCCAGGCATGCCAAAAAACCCCCACGTATCAACTCCAAGAGTAACCTTTCAATCTTTGTTTTACGTCATTTATCACAATCCGTTATTATAAACTCTTCGTTACATTGTTGGTATTGTAAAATATATGACTTTGTAACAGATTCGTACTTACTAGTCATTCTTACCGACATTCCACAATAAGTAAATTTATTGGTATTATCAGTCTTACATCATGAATTATAACCTCTGTATGTTTGCATTGCATCGACCGTAATGATGAATGTTTAATCGTCCGATCTAATACAAGCTGAAAGCTGAAATGTATCTATAATTTATAGTGTATATGACAATAAATAACTTTCAAATATGGTAGCAACTTGATCCAAATAGTTTTGTAATCAGATGTAGACCATACAATACAATTCGTCTCCGTTCTGGCGTAGTGACGAATGTTCAAAATGTGAGTTTTGAGAAAACGCGCTCTAAAGATTTCATATTTTGACTTTACTATAGCGTAATTAAAAAAGGATATTTTGTACCGAAAGTTGTCAATATTTTAAATATAACAAATAGAACTTTGAGTTCTCATATTTGTTGCTGATCGAAAAATTTCTTACAAAGTAGTAATTTTAGTGTAAACATATTAGTCGTATGTCATGTCATTTCAGTTAATTTTAGACATTCGTCAAACATTCGTCACTATGCTAGAACTAAATTTTGAAGTTTCGTCCTGTCGCAGACTTGTATTAGTCACTTTTGTGTGTAGTAGCTAGGGTACACCGTGAATGTTCACTGTCACATGGGGAGAGGAAGGGGAAGGGATATGATGAAATGTGAACACATAGAGTTGCAAAAATAATATAGTTCCAGTGGCGTAATCTGTTAAGTCGGAACTCTTATAAAGCTCACAGACTACGGAAAATTGTGTGCATTTCTTGATTTTCAAGTTAGTGTATTACGTGAAATGTCTCTGACAATAGTTTCTAAATATCTTTCAAACGCTTTGGGAAGCTTTTCCACTATAGGCCTACTATCCCCTTAAACGGAATGTGAGATTTTTGTAACGCTTACAGGCTCGTGTGAATCTTCAGATTTTAAGAAGGAAAAAATGTGCCATTGTTCAAGTGTTTCCAAGTTGTACTATAGTATGTTGTTCCTTCTTTATATTTCCTTCCAGTTTACATATAAAAAAATTCTTACGCTCACAGGCACATTCATAATATCCAACCCAACTTCGTGTGATTCCCCAGATTTAAAGAAGGAAACAACTGTGCCATTGTTGAAGTGTTTTCAAGTTGTACTGTAGTATGTTGTTCCTTCTTTTTATTTCCTTCAAGTATACATATAAAATTAATAGAGAGGAGTCATATAATACCTCAACAAGATGAATAACTCATATAACAGTTTTTTTATTAAGATGATAGGATACCGAACAGTCCAAGAATAACTAATATAAAAGGGGAGAAAATGTCAAAATTATAGGATATCATATAAAATACATCTACACATACAAAAGTAAATAACTAAAACGATATAACAAACAGACTACAACAAACATTCTATGTGCTCGAATGGAATGTATAAAGGAGCACGGTAAATATATGAGTTTCTGTTAACTTACGTTCGGTATTTTGTGGGGATTCCTTAGATTTCTGCTCGATTTGTGCAGGAGAATTTTTAGTACAGTATACAAAGTGTGATTCTGATCACTGTATATCTTTATTAGCCATTCTTGTAAACTCAGGTCTTGCAGCAGCATTTACTTTTTCTAAAAGTATATGACAATCCAAATTAAATATAGCTTTCTTTGCTTCTTTTGCAATATAAAATGGTACTAGACAGGCACTGTATAGGTCACATGTGACAGGTTGAATAATAGTATTGAAAACATTTTCCTTAGCATTTTGTTAAAGAAAGACACAACGTAAGCCACACTAGATACTTTGTAGTATACTTTTTTTAATACCTTGATGCTTCGCAAGAAAAGGTCAAACTGTCGTCGATGTATACTCCCAGTACTCAGTTTTGGAGGTTCTAGCCACCTCAGCTCCCTCAATAATAATACGTTGCGATCTTGATAGAAAAGGACCTTCATGTTTTATGGTTTTATTTTCAAAAACAAATTTCCTTTATTTTTGGGGTTACGCAATAAAGTCTTGCGGTCACATGTTGGAACTATGTCATTTACAGAACACTGAAAATGCCATTGGTCAGTTTCAACAGCGCTCTTAGGACTTGTGCATGATACAGCAGTATCATCGGCATATTTTGTAACAGAAATGTGTGAGTTTGACCTAATTTCATCAGTATATAGGGTAAATAATATTGCATACAGTGGACCCCCACCCCCAAGGCACACCAACCTTTATTTCCGATAACCCATTATCCAACTTTACTTGTCTGGACCATCCTTGAAGAAATTGTGTCAGCCAATGAAAAGACATGTTTACTTTCATAAATCGTAAAAGATCCTTCATTAATTGATTTGGCAAGACAGTATTAAACGCACTTGAAAAGTAAAAAAAAAGACCCCGCCTTTGTTATAATTCTTTCCTTACAATCTTAATGAGACACAATATCATGGATTAATCAAACGTTTGGATATGGATTCTTCGAGTGGCTTGCAACTTCCGTTCTGGAACAGCAAGTGCCTTCTCCTTTCTTATGTCAAGCAACTTTATGGGTTAACAATCCCAATGTATGGAAACCAGGGCTGAGGGTGTATCAATTTGGTGATGTTCATTTGTATGTCCAAATTCTGACTTGGTTTATTTTTCCAAAAGGTCTGGTATAACTTCCCCTATGATCCTGAACTTCTTAGCCTGTGGAAGAAAACATCCAAGGTTCTGTCAAATCTGAAGGTTGTTATACAAATGTTCTAGTAATTCGGTCTAAACACCCCCCCCCCACCCCTCGTCTTTTTAGCAAAGTAGCTACTTAAGTACAAACTTTGCTAGTACCTTCCAAAGTTTCATGTAAAAGTATGTGACCTTCAAATATGTCACTAGGTATTACTAAGCCAGGAAAAGGTAGTTTTAAGTTCGGCTAGAGTAATGCTCGTGATGAGCAAAGCCGCCAAAAGCTAAGAGACACCGTACTTCTTTAGGGAGAAGTTACACTTTTAACGTTTCTTTACATATCAAATTGAAGATCGGAGGAAGTCTTAAGTGGAAATGAGCTGGCGTTTGCATGTTTTAATTTGTCATAATACTGGTATTTGTTTATTAAAATGTTTACATTCACATTGAAAAGGAGACAGGAAACCAATATATTACATTACATCGCCCCCCCCCCCCTCCGTATCATCCCAAGTGGCACAATGACATTACACATTGGCCAAAAATAGCTACATGCCACAACTTTTGAAAACCTTTTGAACTTTACGCCTGTACCGTGCAAGATCATGGACTTATATATTTTAGGGAAAAGTTCATCACAAGGATCTTGGTGATAAACGTTCATTGTGATGGTTTGGGATTCCTTCCCTTCAATCCTTAGGTATGGATAGGCTAACTCCAAGAATGGCTTAAATTACTTAACCTTGGTCTAGGTATTGTAGTCTTCGCGGTCACAATTAAAATGTGAGTGATTTATTCATCATTTTTATACGAGTTACACCCATTGTCATCAATGTCCGTCAGTGACTTACACCACCTGTTTCTTCATTTACACACAGCTCTAATTAAATGTACCGACACTTTTACACCGACTCAGTAGAGATAAATAGCGTTACTCCTGTCTACTGTCACTAGCTACTCGCGCAACATATACAAGAATCGAATGTACTGCAATCATAACACTAGGCTACTATTCAAGTATATTATTGTTGACCCAATGGCCATTCTGTTTTCACGAGTTATGCTATAGTGTATGAAATGCTGCATTAAGCAATTAAAGGTGGAAATAATAAATATATTACCAAGTTCCCATAATCCTTGGTGTTTTCAAATGGCAGTTAGATGTATGGACCTTAGACAAATTGTGTTACTGGGTGGTTTTATTGATGACTAAAGTATTCGCCAGTTTGTAAAAACGAGAGTGGGCCCTAGGTGGACATGCGTCAGTAATGAGTCAGAAAAAACGAAAAAAAAAAATAGACAGTTTTAAAACTTATAACCCGGCTGAACCGATTCTTCACCCTCGAAATAGGTAAGAACATTATGTAACTCAATTTCGCCAAAAGTGCACATTCGCCACTACGCGAAAACGGGGACGAATTATTCTACTCATACTGTCATATCCAGACAATGTTAGCTTTTAGTAATGTAAATATGGCAATGTGTGATCTTATTTTGCAGCGTAAACCATTGGCAGTATGCATTCCACCGCAGTCTGTAAAACTAGCTCAAAGATAACTGTGCATCCATGTGACATTTTGTGTTTTCGGTGGGATATGCAGTTTTTGCGGACTTAACCTGTCTTGTCTTATTTTTCATTGCAATCAGAAAGGAAAAAGCGGGTTAGTGCCGGCATGCATATGATTTTCAATGACGGAACTTATTAAGTACACACTTGATATTAGACACTATGTGTTTTATATATGACATATGACATGAAACAAATTGTTATAGTAGAAAAAAAAGTTAAACATGTACAAATGTTTATTAATTTACAAAAAGAAAAAAAAAGAAAAAATTTATATAGAACGCTCTCTTGAACAGACGTTACGGGTACTATTATGGATATGTTGATTTTCTGATCAACATGGTATTAGCGAATGGAAATCAAGTGGCAAACCGCACCTATTAACATTTAAGGCAAAACTCGCAACGATAAAACATCCAACATTGTTTTTAAAAATGATGTTTGTAATGTCAACATTTGATATGTTGAATGTAATGTGAATGGAAGCACTGTTATGACTTATGACTATGCTGAAAATAATAATTGAATTACTCATGTAAGTATTCATATTTGATTTATTGTAATAAGTTTCGGATTTTGCAGTCAGGTGGTGAGTATTCGACTAAATGAAAATGTTGTCTACATTTTTCGGTGAACTCTGTACTCGATTAGTACTCAACTGCTATTTGCTATTGAACATACTCACACTAGATTGTAACTATTTTGTCGTTACTATAGTGTGTATTAACTTGTTTGATACTAGCTTTGAATGTTCGAAGATGAATAATGCATGATCAATATGTGTGGTTTAATTGTTAGAAGCAAGGTCGCAGTATAGACCGAGGGGCTTTCATCAAGCTTCGTTTAAAATACGACAAAAATTATGGAATTGAATGGCTGACCACACGTAATCTTTCTACTGTAAGCAAAAAGGTCCCTTCTACCTGCTCGCTCCCAATCGCTCTTTGTCGGCAGCTGTAGTATACACTGATTAGCAAAAAGATTGTTTTTAGGAGCGATTCGAACCAGTAAATCACAGCCGAAAAGCATAACAAATAATGTTCATGTTAAAATGCTCACATATTTTCTGAAAAATTTGCAAGTGATAATGACTTGCATACACGTGTTGTCCCCTGCATTACTTTTTTGACCGCGATTGCGATGCATCACATCAAACTAAAGTAAAAAGATGTGCTAGCAGAAGTAAATATTTGTGTGAATAATATTATTTCGGTCATTTGTCCATTTGTTCAGGTTCTGTATATGTTAGTACTCCTTACAACTTCAAGTCTCAGAACTTTGGGAATGGAGGTTATCAGAACAACCTTGTTGAAGACACGGTCTTCATAGGCCCAGAAGGACTCCACCTTCTACTAAACATAACTTACATCAAGACCGAAAGTTCTTATGACTTTTTGGCAATTGGAAACGGAAACATCATAGGCGGCAGCACTGCAATGACTGTTTCAGGAGGACCGTATATCGACGAACTACGATTTCTATCACAGGGAAACACAATTTGGTTGAGGTTTACATCGGATTACAGTATAACCAGTGACGGTTTTAGGGGTATTGTTCAACCTGTAAATATAACACCCAACGGTAAGATCGTTTCATAGTGTTTTCTCCTCCTCCTTCTGCTCCTTCTCCTTCTCCTTCTCCTTTTCCACCTCGTTCTCGTTCTCGTTCTCATTCTCATTCTCATTCTCATCATTTCACTCAACTGACCGACGAGGTATACATGAAATGTACACTTTGGTGAGTTTGTGTGTATAGCCCAATTCTGTTCATGCGCATGTAGAAATTCCCTGTCATTGATTTCGTACGAAATGTACAATCCCGGGGTAGATTGCAGTTTAATTTTTTAAAGTAAAATTTCAATGTCGTCCGCAGCCCAGTCTTGAGAAGATAAACTATTGGTCGTGTGCAGATGTATTCAATGTCTTTTTACACATAGTTGCTAGGATTACATTAACTTTTAACACAATTTGTTCGGCTTCCTTCATTTTTTATTTGTTAACTTCAGATTTCGATTGTGGAAACGAGTTCAACTGTCAAAACGGAGCGTGTTTACCGACTGCTTCCATATGTGACACAAGCTCAAGGTGTAAAAATAACACAGATTGGGAACCTATGGTGATTTCAGGTATAGTTGTGCCACTTTTTTCTGCTATTTGTGTTTATGCAGTTTTCATGTTTAAATCTTAAATGATAATAAATATCATGTGGAATATAGAGTGGAAACGTGAAGAAATTCTCTCTCCGTAGTGCCTACACTTATGTACATCGCCCCCATATGAAGACAGTGCATTATGCCCCACTATATTACACCTCGTTACAATCCTTTTCTCACCATTCTACGTACAATGCTGTGTATCAGAGTGACTGAAATTGAAAATGCTAGAGCGCCATTCGATCAATATATATCAAGATAGAATTCATTTTTGGTTTACAGGAATCTTATATAGTTCTGAGTGTAAAATTAAGTAACCCCTAACGATTTCATGCCTCAATTTATTTTCCTTGTTTCAAAATAACCCTCACAAAAATTTGAAAGAGTACATTCCTGGGAAAATATTTTTTGTATTTAATGTCTGCCGCATTGCAATATCGTAAAAACAATGCTAGTGTGTTCTTTTTATAATTTAAGTTGTGTTACCCATTTTTGTGAGGAACTTTGATATGGAAAACCAAGTTAAACATATTAATAAGTCATTTTGCCATTGTTCTTAAGCATTCATTTCGCATAAGTTGTACGAATAGTGTTAAAAAGCGGTTAATGCCCCTTTTATTGAAGCTATGACTGGCATTTTTATTCGGTTTGATAAAAGTAAAACAGAGGATACGCATTTCGTTGTAGATGTTTACAATGTTACAGCACGTCATAACGTTACATCGCACAATTATGATACTGGATCATATCCATGCAACCTTCATCAAGAGGAGGTTTACATCGCACCCGATGGTCTGCATCTGCTTCTCACCATTGAGCATTTCAGCACTGACTACGGAGACTACCTTAGAGTTGGAAATGGCAATGTAACAAACGAAAGAAATATTCTACTGTACGATCAAGGGCAATTTAATAATGAAACACGTGTTTTATCAGAGGAAAACGTTATGTGGTTGACCTTCACATCGGATATCTATGACAGTTTTGGTGGTTTCAGCGGTTTCGTGGAACCAGTTAACATGACGTTAGATGGTAAGATAAATCATGCTTCCGTGTTCTTTCCTTACTTTTTCCATAATACCATGCAATATATACAAGTTATTTCTTCAGAACCGTAACAACGACTCCTAATATCTTATATAAGTTCATGTTTCTTGGCACATGGTGTTTCAATGATTCCATCCATTTTTGAAATCGTATCCAAACTATTGTTCAATTGCACCACCATCCCCCTCCCCGCACCGATGTGATCCAATGCGTTGAAAGGGGAGGGGTGGGACATTCACATACGACTTCCCTATTAATATTGAAGGCGAAAAAGTGATTCTTCCCTTCGTACTGCAGTTACACTCTTAAAATTGTTGGGCAAATTATTGCCCAACCTGGGCAATTATTTACACAACCGTTGGGTCCGTATGCCTCCTGGTTGATATTGGGCAAAAAAGTGCCCAACTAAGTTGGTTAATGATTTTGCCCAGCAAACGGTTAAATAAATACCCAACACCTTTGCCCAACACCTTTGCCCAACGCCTTTACCCAACAATGTTGGTCAGCGATTTGCCCAATGGTTGTGTAAAACCTTTTACCAATGGATTTTTCTTTACCCAATGATTCTTGCCCAACAGCTAGTTAAAAATAATAGTGGTTGGTTAACTAAAACAATACCAGCATTGGATTGTAACATTTTTCATACAACTGGGTTTATTTAATAGGTTATAAAGCTTAAACAGAGAATGATAAAGAACAAACAAGTAATACATGTTTTTCATACTTTTATTTTTTCTGGACTT
This sequence comes from Apostichopus japonicus, assembly GCF_037975245.1. Taxonomy (NCBI): domain Eukaryota; kingdom Metazoa; phylum Echinodermata; class Holothuroidea; order Aspidochirotida; family Stichopodidae; genus Apostichopus; species Apostichopus japonicus. The sequence goes on from NC_092566.1 coordinate 16,460,560, forward strand.
AGCCGACTTCAGATTGTTCCTCCAGTATGAATTCTCACAGCATTCAGTGCTTGACTTCTATTTACCCAGTTAAATGATCTGTGACTTCCATCCAAAGCAATAATTTCATAAACTCACAATGGGGATAAACACATATCAACAATATTAAAGCTGAAAATATTAGCTATCCATATTTTGCCATTGTTTACTATATTCAGTTCTTGAAATGTGTTGACCACAGAAGACCTCCTGTATGTTGACATCAACTACACAAGGTACAGGTGCAACACACAATCATGTACAGCTTAATGTTGGTCTCTTTCAAGCAGCTCTGGTCTTAATAAGTGAATATAATATCACTGATAATTTCCAACATATAGTCAATTGAAGCTAACCATTTTATGTTTTAAACAAGAACACACAAACCGAAAAATATTGATACACCATTGTATGTGCAATTGCTTTAACAAGCAGCCAAGGCATATTTTGCTAACATTTTGATTGTGCTTAGATGATTGATGAACTGTAAAATTTAAACATCTTTTCAAACAAAAGCCAAATGGTTACACATCCCACATTGATTCTACATACTAGAAATAAAAGCAGCTTCAAGATCACAATTATAAGTGATCATAGGGACACTGCTGGCACCTGATCTGTTAAACACACAAAATTAAATGTTTGTTTGATATACCAACCCTGCCTCAACCTTTCACAACTGTATACAATAACAAATCTACCCCCACCCCCCCCCCCCAAAAAAAAAAAATACAGATTTTTTGTAGGTACAGTTTGCCAAGGCAAACAGTTACTATTTCCCTTTAATATGTAAATATATATGAAACTAAAGCAACCTTAAAATGTAAACATGTCAGGTTAATACGAGAAACCATTTGAAAAGTTTGTTGCAAGACACTTTGACCCTTAAACACTTCTGTTTGCTACGAAAGCTCCAAAGGCACTCAGTGAACGACTTTTGATAAAACCAAGTTCATATACCTCAGCATGGAAAAACTCCCAAACCCCCTTACATTGAGTTTGGAAGTTAATGTCCAACACATAATGACTTTAAAACGAATAGTCTACTGCCGTTAGGAGTGAGGACTGCATTATTGGATGTCTCTCAATTATCACAAAAAAATGCTGAGGGGAACCTTTGCTCTCTCCTAAGCACAGAATGAATGGCTGTGGTCGCTCATCCTTCGATATCGTCTTGCAGTAGTCCTCTAACACTTGTCACCAACTGCAAATTAAAGAAAATAAACTCCTCGAGTTGCAAATAAAATGTAACAAAAACAGGTGGATAGACAGAGTTTTAAGACTTCTGAACAATGCTATGATACTGTTGACCAGTATAATTAAAAGAAAAAAACAGGTCAGGAAAGTCAACATAGTTATCTTGACAAGGTTTTCAAAGTTTAACGCCCACCCCATTAATGTCAAATGACCTTTCCCTTGCACTATCAAGTACCGGATTACTTCATTATTATGACCAGGGTTTACATACCGACGATGAAATTTATTGAACCTTCCCCCATTTCATCACTAGTGTAATTAAAAAAATTGCCCTGGTGGCTTCTAATGACCTCTGACCTCTACTATAATCAATGGGATTCATGTACTCATGTTGGCAAACCTATATGCATCACATATGAGATTCATCTAACTTTCACTCTTTAAGTTAGCATATTTACAAGGTTTTAAGTGTTTGGCCCTTGTTAACCTCAAATGACCTTTGACCACTAGCACAATAAGTAGCATTCCTCTGCTCACTATAAACAACAACACACCAAGTTTATGAGGTTAAACAAACTTTCAGCTGAGCTGGTATGAACCAAAAGGTGTACCACCAAAAGAATAACAAAAAAAATATATGTAATTAATGATTTTGCTTACTGGCTGATCGTCTATGAATGCTTGAAGGCAACTAGTCACCGTAGTAGATCCGCTTTTCTTTGCCCGTCCTCGAAAAAGCAATGGCAACAGAAAGAAAGCTAAGTTCTTCTTTTCATCTGTAAAAGAGATTAAGGCAAGAAATGAGAATGCTTGCAGGTATAAACGACAAAAACATTAATAAGGCACACTATAGTCTGACCATATAAAACTTCAAGGACTGAGGATAAAATTCAAGGGATCTACACCGCCCTAAATGTGCTCCACAACTTTATGCTCATACACATTAATAACAGCAACATGAAAGTTAATGTGGCATGTGTACTCATAGGGGACCTACACATTTGTATTAGAAGACTTAATTACCTACCCTACACACTAATTTCAAGCCAAATTTTATAAGATTTTGAAGGAAAAAAAAATGAAAAAGCCCATAGTATGTGCTAACCTTTCATTGACACAGTCGTACTAAAATCTGAATACAATTGTCCAAAGATTTTTGGAAAAATCAACTTCTAGACGTTTTAACATGTTTAATCTTCCTGCTCTTAAAACATCTTGAGAAGAGTACACAACACAACAAGCTAATTTCTTTTCCTCAGCATTGGAAAAGTATACACATAAGGAATCCATCTCATTGGCCATTTTCAAGTTTGTGCTTAACGACAGTAGAATTAATCCAAATATTATATTCAATTGAGCATTAATGAGTAAACAAGGCTAATAATGAGGTTTTCAGTGATTACTCCTGCTGACAAAAAACATTTCACTTGTTGAGAAATCAACAGGAATTATTCAAACCCTATGTGGAACCTACAAACAACACTGATACATGTCCAAGTGACTGTCATTGAGTTAATATTATAACAGGGCTGGGTCTCACTTCAACCACACACAAACCCGAACGCGACTACAAATAAAATAGTAGCCAATTAATCATATTGAGTGCAATGTTTGGAGAAAGTTTGCAGAAAGGTTCAGAAGCCACCATTTGACATTAACCAGCTGATTTGGTCCTTTCAGATCAGTTGATTTTGATAGATTTTTAAAAAGTAACAAACCACCAAAAACATATTTTGAAGGTTAATCCAAATATTGACCCATCCTTACAGACATACTGGAAAGAGAAACTATATTGTCATGGCATAAGCTCTGAATGAAGCTAGCTATGAATAAACAGGCCATGACTATACAATAAATTTGGCTTACCATCAGTCAGTGCATCCAACGTCTTCTCTAAATGCAAAAAGTTCGGCCAGTTTGGGATGATCGCCTGTATAGCACAAAATGTCCATTGTCAAATATCCCACTCTGTTGTATAATTTGTTGGCAGTTGGTTTTTGTAATAATTCAAAGTCCTGTTTCTACCTGTAGGAAAGAGAAAAATATGCAAACAGCATTATAGGCCTATAACATTACTAACGCTGATGTTCTATGCTATACTAATATTATTATAGCCTAGAACTCATTAAATGCCAGGCCTAATTTAGGCGACTTTTAAAAAAAAATCCTCGAAGTTCGGACACCCCTAACGAATGCATAATTTCACCATGGCACAAATACAATAGGATCATTTTGACGAAACCTATGAAGCGACTTTTTTTCTAACGAGAATGTTTCTTCTGCCATCGATAGTATCATTTTAAAAGAAGTGTGAACAGATACGTTTCTGGAGTATTTTAGTGCTTAAGTGTTCGAACTTCGAAGGGTCCATTATTATACTACTGTATGTACGTACTACTACTAGCATTAACAACGTACGTGAAAGTCTAACATTAGGCCTAAGTTATGACAGGCTAGGTCTAACGTTAAGCTAATAAGGGTTCATGTGGTCATTTGCCGTATGAAACTTAAAAGTAAAAAAGGGAGTACAATTTATGATTTACAACGAAAATGTGCTACAATGAAACCTTGTCTAGCCAAGATATAGGCTAGAGAGACCTGGTGCATACGCATAGCTTACCGTAAGTTGACAAGGATCTGCATTACACAGGCGTTCGCAACGTTAATACAATGTGAGTAACTTAGGCCTAGTTACACACTTGCGGGCGCGCCTGTGGCGTCTGTCAATCGCTTCACTACAAGCTAGCCTAACGTAATACAACTATGCTGGAAATACAATTAGTATTAGTAGCCTTTACGTATGCCTGGTATAGCCTACATGTAGCACCGAGAGAACGAACGATCATTCGATACCACTGATATGTAGAGATCGCAGTGTTCGATGCACACACCAAGCAGAGGATTGTTTTTCATTACGCTCACCTTCAAATGTAGCACATAACTCTGGCATTTCCCACCTCTTGAGTACTGCGCTAACAAATTCGTCAGCCATTGTGTAAGTTATAACACGTTCACTATATACGATCTACTCATGATGCATGCACATCGCGCAGAGTACCAGTATAGTAATGGCGCAAAAAGGCTGGTTTTGCACAACATTGGGCAAATCAAGCTTGTTTGCCCAACAGAAAGTAACAATAAACTACATCTTAATTTTTGCCCAACAAAGTTTACCCATATCAGTTGTGTAATTTCTTTTACTCAGTTGTTGGTTAATATTTACTCATATTGGGCAATGCTTTGTTTGCCCAACCAGTTTTGCCCAACAGTTTTTAGAGTGTACTGTGTCCATGTTAAAAAACGTTCTGCATGGTCTGTTTCATGTGCTGGAAGGCATATGTCTTGTTCATTCTAGTAACTGTTACATTGGAAGTATAATTTGCAGTTGTTACGGTAAACATATTTTTCAATGGTTGGTGGCCGGGCTGACCTTTATAAAACTGTTTAAGGCCATATCCGTGTTTACAAAAATGAGAAATTCATATCAGAGGAATTGTTAAAAATCGGAACTTTGGTGCAATTTTTGCATCAATCTCAATTGGAATTTTAGAATAAAACTTTCGGATACCGTTAAGGACAAGAATAACAACAAAACGTTAAGTACAAAGAAATTTGATACCAACCTTTTAACTTTTCGATTTTAATATCGTACCATGGCCCGTTGTATACAATTTCGAAGATTTGATTAAACAATTTAGACCATTTAATCAAAATTCTGCCGTTTATTTCTATTTTAGTTTTTAATTTATAAATATGTTATCAATATTTTCTATTAGAGCTCGATTGTGGATACGATTTTGACTGCCAAAACGGTGCGTGTATATCACAGAGATCTGTTTGTGATTATCAACAAAACTGTGCAAATGGGTTTGATAGTGCAGGTGTTACCCTCTCAGGTGAGTCACTATACGGGTCTATAGGGCAATATGACATATATAGCATAATATGTCGCAGAGTCGAACATCGTACTCGTTTTTTTACTTTCCCAATAGGGAAAACTATGGCGTCACTCTCACTGACCTTGCAAAGTTGTAAGTGGTACCAAGGATTGTAAAGTCGGCACTGTCTAACGCAAATAGCGAAACCGGTAATTACTAGTACCGTTAGATTTTTCCAACACGACAGCACACAAAAATTATGTGATCAAAGCAAAAACCAAAGTGAATTAATCAGGTCACACATCCGGCAGGAGTCTACGCATGCTAAATTCTTCACTACCGCCCTCACTGCCTTTCAGAAAACATTTCATACTGCAGTTTTGATTTGTTCTATGCTGTAAATTAAACCTTGCGAATTGTATACGAAAGTGAACATACAACTATGGATGTAGTCTTTGGATCTTTCATAACCTCGTGTGTAATTTTCTGTCTCATATACGTGCTTCGAGGTCAGTTAATCTACCTTCCTCGTTAGTTTAGCTTATACCTTTTTCAACATTTTACACTGGGCGTGGCTTCAGCCCACTGTGTGGTCCCATTGGAGTTATCCCCTCTTTCAGGTCTCCTAAAGTAAATATATGTATCTTGCTTGACTTTTGACATCTAATAGACCTATTTTATAGTCTAAATATACGCTAGAATGCACCGCTTGTTGCTTCCAATGTCCCAAATAACAGGAGGGGTTTGGGAGGAAAATACATAGATCACCACCTTCTTGAAGTTGAGACATATTCAATGTTCATTTCAAAATGCAACATAGAAATTAAATGTACAGAAAGATCTTCCTATTTAAGAACATGATCTGCCATATTAAACAAATATTGAATTTGTTTGAATAATTCCCATCAATGGTTATTCTTCATCTAGTCGTTGTGGATGTTGATACGATTTGGGCTACATGGCCAAAGCTTGAATGAACTAGACATTTTTCGTTTAGTTCGGCAGCTAATGATATTTACCAATTCCGCACATAGGATTGTTGACAATGACATGTGAACATTATATTGTATATACATTATATACAACTGAATCGATAAAAGTTTTATATTAACACATTAGTTTATAGATACCAATTACGTTATAATTACTATATTTTGTAATGAGTACACATGTTATAAAAAGAACAATTTATTATAAGTAGCATATTATGTCATTAGTAACACAATATGTTGTAAGTAACATATTATGACATGATAAACACATTATGTCATATAATTTTTTTATTTTTTATTATAAGTAGCATATTATGTCTTCAGTACCACAATATGTTGTAGGTAACATATGATGTCATCAGTAACACCTTTTGTAATCAATAACACATTGTGTCACAAGTAACACAATATGTTGTAAGTAACATATTTTGTCATCAGTAACACATATTACATATTGTAACACCTTTCGTTATTAGTATCACATGTCGTAAGTAACACACTATGTTTTAAGTAACATATTATGTCATCAATAACACATTATGTCATATAGTAACGCCTTTTGTCATTAGGAACACAGTATGTCATTAGTAACACGATAAATTGTAAGTAACATATTATGTCATCAGTATACATTATGTCATAAGAAACGCATTATAACAAAAGTAACGCATGGTAGCATCAGTAATTAGATAAAGTAGGCAGTACAGTTTATAATGTTTTGATTTGAAGCATGTGGGATTTTAAGACTGAACCGTATAGTAAAATCAACAGTAAAAATTAAAGCAACTGAAGGAAAATGAATGTGAAAACTGAGGATCCTTATATTTCTCCCCAGATGTTTACAATGTTACAGCACGTCATAGCGTAACATCTCACAATTATGATACTGGATCATATTCATGCAACCTTCATCAAGAGGAGGTTTACATCGCACCCGATGGTCTGCACCTGCTTCTCACCATTGAGTATTTGAACACTTACTACGGAGACTACCTTAGAGTTGGAAATGGCAATGTAACAAACGAAAGAAATATTCTTCTGTACGATCAAGGGCAATTTAATAATGAAACACGTGTTTTATCAGAGGAAAACGTTATGTGGTTGACCTTCACATCGGATAACTATTACAATTATGGTGGTTTCAGCGGTTTCGTGGAACCAGTTAACATGACGTTAGATGGTAAGATAAATTATGCTTTCGTGTTCTTACTTCATTCTTACCTTCTCATCATACCATGCAATTATTACAAATTATTTCTTCAGAGCCGTAACACCGACTCCTAATATCTTATATAAGTTCTCGTTTCTTGGCACATGGTCTTTCAATGATTCCAGCCGGTTAGACCCAATCCCAGTCTTCCGGCTCGAAACTCCTCTAGCAATAGCATAACCAGCGATAGATGGTAACCAAACAAGATAAACAGCTCCTCTCAGCTCAGCTCCTCATATTTCCCGTCGAATATACATAAATTCACACATTTAATTGAAACAACCATATCGGTTCATGATAACTACCATATTATCATAATCCCTGACATATCGTTATTACGGTCACGTCTCCTCATCTTGGAGCGAGAATTACATTTCATTAAATATCAACTATGACACAGGATATTCAGAAAGAACACAGTAACTACTGTAAATGTTAAAGGTTTGTACCAAAGTGTAAACTGGTTCGTTCTATAAATCGGAAGCATCAGCTATTAGGGTTACAGTAAGAACTGAGGATATGTGTAACTCCAACAAATCCAGTGTAATGCATCTGATTGGATTATACATATCCTCAGTTCTTACTGTAAACCTAAGAGCACATGCTACCGATTTATCATATTTATCAGCACGATCCAGTTTTTTTACTGTGGTACAAAACTTTTACAGTAGCTACTGTAATCTCTGTATGAATCGGCCGACTATGGTGATTTTTCGACTAACCGTGATGCTCAATTATCTCGTGTTTTCTTTCCATTTTTGCTGACAAAATATAAATGGAAGTAAAGTGAAAATCCAAGATCCGTCTACGTAATGGGCAATAGAATTTACTCGAAACATTTTGAAATCGTGTGCAAACTATAACACAATTGCACCAGCCCCCCCCCCCCCTCCGAAGCGGTGTGATTTAATGCGTTGAAAGAAGAGGGGACGGGGGTATTCACCTACGAATTACCTATTCACATTGAAGGCGAAAAATAGTGATTCTTCCCTTCGTACTGCAGTTACTGTGTCCATGTTAAAATAACATTCTTGTCTGTTTCATGTGCTGGGAGACATATTTGTTGTTTATTCTGGTAACTGTTACTTGGAAGTATTATTCACAACTGTTACGGTTAACATATTTCTCGATGGTTGGTGGCCACGCTGACCTTTATAAAACTGTTTAATGCCACAACCGTTTTAACAAATATGAGAAATTCATATCAGCAGAGTTGTTAAAGATCGGAACTTTGATACTATTGTTGCATCAAATTCCAATGGGATTTTAGAAACTTTCGGATACCGTTAAGGACAACAATAACAACAGAACTTGAAGTAAAAAGTATCTTTGATACCAATATTTTAACTCTCCGATTTTTAATATCGGACCATTGCCCGTTGGCGTAATTTTTTTTTCCTAGGAGGGTTAGGGGCAATTATCATATATAGGCGTATCCAGACCCTCGCGCTTGCGTGTTACTCGTAAAAAGTTTATGGCTAGTAGTAGTATACATACAGTGTGTGCGACGCAATTCACGTTTTGTACATGTATACGTATATGCGTTCGTGCAACAATGGAGATCTGTTCGACTGACAATCCTTGCGCCAATCTTCATCTGGAATCTTGCCCTAGATTAGAGGTAAAGTTACTCGATATAATTGCATATAGTAATCCTCTCACCCAGATTTTAGACAATGTACGGTTTTCATCTGTCGTCATCAATGTGCGCGACGGACATTAATTTAATGGTGTGGTTAATGTTAATCTGCTAGCCTACATTACATGTATTTCATTACATTTTTAGACAACATTCACAGGATTTGTACAAAGGGTTAAAAATGGGACTATCTATCCTGGACAGTTACATGAAAATGACATGTATGTCTTATTTTGAAACTTGAAATAAAGAGTTTTGACTTCTTAATAGAAGTTACAACGATACGCACACTATAAGTCCCCTACATTAGCCATATTACCTCCAGAAAATTAATAATTGAAGTGACGATTGTTCGCGCTTTAATTTGTATTTCTTTAGCCCGCGTCCCATCACTTATTTTCTTCAATTCTCACTTGATAATCCTTGGCCAAAAAGCAAACTGCATTACGTGTTAAACTGTACAGCGGAGATATATTGCTTTGTACAGCGTTCATAGTGCCCACGAACACCCGGGCCCCCACACGTGTATTACAGTGATCGATGAGTAACGCATGTCAATAAGAAACACGCATGCGCGAGGGTTTGGATACGCCTATATATATATATGATAATTGCCCCTAACCCTCCTAGGAAAAAAAATACGCGGCCCGTTGTTATACAATTTCGAAGATTCGATTAAACAATTTAGAACTTTAATTAAATCTTTATCTTTATCTTTATTTTATTTTTTTAATTGATGAATATGTTATCAATATTTCCTATTAGAGCTCGATTGTGGATACGATTTTGACTGCCAAAACGGTGCGTGTATATCACAGAGATCTGTTTGTGATTATGTACAAAACTGTGCAAATGGGTTTGATAATGCAGGTGTTACCCTCTCAGGTGAGTCACTATATAGGCCTATAGAGCACTATGCCATAGCATAATATGTCGCAGAGTCGTACATATTGTTCGTTTGTTTTCTTTCCCGACAGGGAAAACTATGAAGTTACTCTTAATGACCTTGCAAAATTGTAAGTGGTACCACGGATTGTAAAGTCGGCACTGTCTAACGCGGATAGCGAAATCGGTAATTACTATTACCGTTATATTCGTCCAACATGACAGCACATAAAAATTATGTGATCAAAGCCAAAACCAAAGTAAATTAATCAGTTCACACATCCGGCAGGAGTCTACTCATGCTAAATTCTTCATTACCGTCCTCACTGCCTTCAGAAAACATTTCATACTGTAGTTTTGATTTTTGAATGCTGTAACAGAAACGTTGCGAATTGTATACGAAAGTGAACATACAACTATGAATTTAGTCTTTGGATCTTTCATAACCTCGTGTGTATTTTTTGTCTAATATACGTGCTGCCAGGTCAGTTAATCTACCTTCCTCGTTAGTTAAGCACATCCCTTTTCAACATTCTACACTGGGCGTGGCTCCAGCCCACTGTGTGGTCCCAGTGAAGTTATCCCCTCTTTCAGGTCTCCTAAAGTAAATATATGTATCTTGCTTGACTTTTGACTTTATAATTAACATATTTTTTTATAGACTAAATATACGCTAGAATGCACCGTTTGATGTATAAAATGTCCCAATTTCCAGGAGGTGTTTGAGGAGGAAAACACAAAGATCCCCAGACACCTGGATTTGAGACATATGCAACTTTCGTTTCAAAATACAACATTGAAATTAAATGTACAGAAAGATCTTCCTATTTAAGAACATGATCTGCCCTATTAAAAAAATATTGAAGATGTTTGAATAGTTTTCCATCACTCATTATTTCTCATCTAGTCGTTGTGGATGGTGATAAGATTAGGCTTCTTGGCCAGAGCTTAAATGAACTCGACATTTTCCAATTAGTTCGGCTACTAATGATATATCACAATCCCGCACAATGGATTGTCGAAAATGACATGTAAACATTATATTGTATATACATTATATACAACTGAATCGATAAAAGTTTTATATTAACACATTCGTTCATAGATACCAAATATGTTATAAGTAATATATTTTGTAATGAGTGACACATTATGTTATAAACAAACATTTTATTACAAGTAGTATATTATGCCATGAGTAAGACAATAGGTTGTAAGTAACATATTATGTCATTAGTAACACATTATTTTTTTTCATTTTTGTATATTATTAGTAGCATATTATGTCATCAGTAACACAATATGTCATATAGTAACACCTTTTGTTATCACTAACACATTGTGTCATAATTAACAAAATATTTTGTAAGTAACACGTTTTGTTATAAGTAACACACTATGTCATATAGATACACCTTTTGTTATAAGTAACACATAATGTCATAAGTATCCCAATATGTTGTAAGTAACATATAATGTCATCTGTAACACTTTATGTTACTTAGTAAAACCTTTTGTAATAAGTAACACAAGATAGGATACTCATATTTCTTTCCAGATGTTTACAATGTTACAGCACGTCATAACGTAACATCGCACAATGATGATACTGGATCATATCCATGCAACCTTCATCAAGAGGAGGTTTACATCGCACCCGCTGGTCTGCATCTGCTTCTCACCATAGAGTATTTCAACACTTACAACGGAGACTACCTTAGAGTTGGAAATGGCAATGTAACAAACGAAAGAAATATTCTTCTGTACGATCGAGGCCATTTTATAATGAAATACGTGTTTTATCAGAGGAAAACGTTATGTGGTTGGCCTTCACATCGGATATCTATAACAGCTATGGTGGTTTCAGCGGTTTCGTGGAACCAGTTAACATGACGTTAGATGGTAAGATAAATCATGCTTTCGTGTTCTTTTGTATTTTCTCCAGAGAGGCAAAACAAAAAGAGGAAAGGAATATACATGGCGAATGTTCGGACATTGTTACCATGTACCTTATACTCGATGTATAAAGTCCTAGTTGTCGCTTATTAAGTTACATTAATAACATTTGCAATACTTAGGCATGCATACGTACATGAAACCAGACCCAAACATGACACCGAATAATAAGCATCCACTTTGCTGCACATACATTACAACATATGAAACTATTATAATATCGCAATTATCCCGATGTTATTGCTGCACATAGGGTACAATGTAAAGTTGGTGAATCGCCTGGTCCAAACCATGGCTTAACAACAAGCAATTGTGACTTGCAAAATTTGAATTTGAATTACGTCTATAAGTATAACTCTTTGCAGTTGAAACTACAGTTTGTCTTTCAGCCAATACATAGTGTACGTGCAATGTTCATGTGATCACGTAGTTTGGTCTTCTTCTCGTCTTAAAAGGGAATGTGCAGTAATATCGTATTATTTGCCATCAGAACTCGATTGTGAAAACGATTTCAGCTGTAAAAATGGAGCATGTATATCGCAGAGGTCTGTTTGCGACAGTCTTGATAACTGTGCTAACGGTTTTGATACGACAGGTTCCATCCTCTCAGGTTAGTTATGTACAAAATAACAATAATATATACAGTTTATAACGAAATATGTTGTTTTGTCTTGTGTTTAATTCCGTTCTTTTGTGTTTATTTCTTGCGATGATAAGGAAACGTAAAAGTATAGCAAGAGGCACTACAACTCTTCGTTGAGGCATGAGTGATTGTAAGACTGCACCGTGTTGGTAAAATCAACATAATTATTTGAGCAGCTGAAAGAAACTGAATTTGAAAACTGAGGATCCTTATATTTCTTTCCAGATGTTTACAATGTTACAGCACGTCATAACGTTACATCGCACAATGATGATACGAGGACATATCCATGCAACCTTCATCAAGAGGAGGTTTATATCGCACCCGATGGTCTGCATCTGCTTCTCACCATTGAGTATTTCAACACTGGATACGGATACTACCTTAGAGTTGGCAATGGGAATGTGAAAAACGAAAGAAATATTCTGCTGTACAATCAAGGGACATTGAATAATGAAATACGTGTTTTATCAGAGGAAAATGTAATGTGGCTGACTTTCACATTGGATAACTTTAACAGTTATGGTGGTTTCAGCGGTTTCGTGGAACCAGTTAACATGACGTTAGATGGTAAGATACATCGTGCTTTAGTGTGCTTTTTTATTTTCTCCAGAGAGGCAAAACAAGAAGAGGAAAGGAATATACATGGCGAATGTTTTGACATCTTTACCATGTACCTTATACTCGATATCTTAAGTCCTAGATGTTGCTTATTAAGTTATATTGATAACATTTGCAATACTTAGGCATGCATACGTACACACAACCAGACCCAAACATGACACCGAATAATAAGGATCCACTTTGCTGCACATACATTACAACATATGAAACTATTACTACATCGCGATTATCGCGATGTTATTGCTACACAGAATGATACAATATCAAGTTGGTCAATCGCCATGGTCAAAACCATAGTTTAATATCAAGCTTGTGACATGCAAAATTTGAATTTGAATTACGTCTATAAGTATAACTCTTTGCAGTTGAAACTACAGTTTGTCTTTCAGCCAATACATAGTGTACGTGCAATGTTCATGTGATCACGTAGTTCGGTCAGCTTCTCGTCTTAAAAAGAAATGTGCAGTAATATCGTATTACTTTTTGCCACCTCCACATCGGATAATTTTAACCATTATAATGGTTTCAGCGGTTTTCGTGGAACAAGCGAATATGACATTTGACCGTTTCAATATTTGGTTACTCACGCACTTTGTGTGCATTTTTAAACTAATCTGAATATTTCATAGTGATAATTCAGGTTACACTGAGCAGAATACAGGAAATGCTTAAATAAATTGGATTACCGACGTACCCCATTAAATTTAGTCTTTATTGTCACACGCGTTTACATAATATATATATATATATATACATATATATATATATATATATATATATATATATATATATATATATATATTATTAGAGAAAACCAGAGAAATAAGATATGACTCATAATTGACAAATAAGGAGTAAGTTTTAGAAAATATATTGGAATTTTCGGTCCCCCTTGGACCTTCGTCAGCAATACTTGGCAGTCGAATGATAAGTACAAAATGTGACACAATGAAAGTATGACGCTAGATAAGTGTAAGTTGCAATGATGGAATTAAAACCAAATAAACCATGACTATACAGGAAGCGGATTAAGGAGCAAAGAACGGATTACATATGCTTGTAGAACTGAAAGTTGTTAAGGGGTCCCAAGTCTTTGTTGAGGCCGGTGATGTGAGACTTAATACGAAAGATCCAATCGATTACTTTACGTTTACGTTCAGTAGTTGATTTGAAGTCCGAGGCAATTAAAATACATTTCAGGTTTTTTAGAGAATGACTATGAAGATTGAAATGTTCGGAAACTGGGAATCCTGCAAAATTATCACGAATAGATATTTTGTGATTATTAAAACGTAAGCGGAATCGGGAGCCTGTTTCACCTACATAATTGCCCTCTTTGCAAAGTACACAATAGAAAATGTAAATAACATTAATAGAATCACAAGAGAGGGAAGGGGGTCTTAGACTAAAGTCAACATTGGGAATCTTGACCACGGTGCCTGGGTAATATGGGGGCATATTTGGCATCTAGGTTTACCGCAAGGAAAATTGCCAGCGGAGGTGGAAACTGAGCGGGGGAGTCTGGAGGAAGTGAGAAGAAATTTAAGGTTGGGGGGTTGACGAAATGCTAGCATGGGGGGTACCTTAAACGATTCTCCTACAGACTGATCGTCTTGAAATACAGCAAATTCCTGTTTGATGGAGCGAATGAAAGATTTGATGAGGGGGTTGTAACTGGTAACGAATGGATGTATCCTCTTTGTACACTAATATCCCTCACGATGAGGGAATTATCGCTTGTCAAAATTTTCTTTTTGAGCATGCCACCAACCCCACTTTAGGTGATGATCTTGGTCCCATTTTACGTTTCATATTAGGTAATAATTATTTCTCTTTTAACTAGAAATGTTATCTACAAATCAATGGTACCGCTATGGGCACTAAGATGGCACCTTGTTACGCCAACATATTTATGCACGAATTAGAACAGGAAATGCTATCCACTTCTCCTCTTAAGCCTTCACATTATTATAGATATATTGACGATATATTTTTTGTCTGGCCACATGGTGAAGAATCTCTCAAGTCTTTCTTTGATCATGTCAATTCTTTTCATGACAGCATTAAATTTTCTGTCGAAGTTTCCAAACATCAACTTTCATTCCTAGATGTTCTGGTCAAGTTGGATGGCAATTCCTTAACCACTTCGGTCTATTATAAGCCCACTGATATTCATATGTATTTACACTTTAATAGTTTTCACCCACATAATCTCAAGAGTTCTAATGTTTACAGCCAATGCCTTAGACTTAAACGCGTTTGCTCCAACCCATGTGATTTTGAACACCAGGTATCCATATTAACTGGTTATTTCTTGAACGTCGGATACCCCCTTCACTTAATTAGACAGGATATTTCCAGGGCCGACAAGTTGAGCCGTGAGGACTTATTAAAATACAAGTCTAAAAGTCCCAACACACGCATTCCGTTCGTTACCAGTTACAACCCCCTCATCAAATCTTTCATTCGCTCCATCAAACAGGAATTTGCTGTATTTCAAGACGATCAGTCTGTAGGAGAATCGTTTAAGGTACCCCCCATGCTAGCATTTCGTCAACCCCCCAACCTTAAATTTCTTCTCACTTCCTCCAGACTCCCCCGCTCAGTTTCCACCTCCGCTGGCAATTTTCCTTGCGGTAAACCTAGATGCCAAATATGCCCCCATATTACCCAGGCACCGTGGTCAAGATTCCCAATGTTGACTTTAGTCTAAGACCCCCTTCCCTCTTTTGTGATTCTATTAATGTTATTTACATTTTCTATTGTGTACTTTGCAAAGAGGGCAATTATGTAGGTGAAACAGGCTCCCGATTCCGCTTACGTTTTAATAATCACAAAAAAAATCTATTCGTGATAATTTTGCAGGATTCCCAGTTTCCGAACATTTCAATCTTCATAGTCATTCTCTAAAAAACCTGAAATGTATTTTAATTGCCTCGGACTTCAAATCAACTACTGAACGTAAACGTAAAGAAATCGATTGGATCTTTCGTATTAAGTCTCACATCACCGGCCTCAACAAAGACTTGGGACCCCTTAACAACTATCAGTTCTACAAGCATATGTAATCGGTTCTTTGCTTCTTAATCCGCTTCCTGTATAGTCATGGTTTATTTGGTTTTAATTCCATCATTGCAACTTACACTTATCTAGCGTCATACTTTCATTGTGTCACATTTTGTACTTCTCATTCGACTGCCAAGTATTGCTGACGAAGGTCCCAGGGGGACCGAAAATTCCAATATATTTTCTAAAACTTACTCCTTATTTGTCAATTATGAGTCATATCTTATTTCTCTGATTTTCGTTAATAATATTTTCTTTTGGAGTAAACGTGGATTTTCGTTATATTATATATATATATATATATATATATATATTTAACTCGGTCGAAGTACATTCATTTTACTTTCATACGAGATGGCATTGGTCGTAACATTTAAAGAACCTTTAGCTTATGAAAAATCTATATCTAAATTATATTCTTATATAAATCTATATATTTACTTCTTTTCAAAGTCATCCGATTATTCTTACTTTATTTTTACTATATACTATACATTTTATTAAACATCATATACCAAGTTATTGAAGGTCGAGTTCTCAACGCCTACAGGTGTGACTGATTTAGAAATGTGAACCAGTAACTTCAGTGCATGTTACTTCTGTATGAAATATTTACCCACAGAGCTCCAATGCGGAACCGAATTCAATTGTCAGAATGGCGCATGTATACCACACATCTTCGGTTGCGATAATGAACAGAACTGTGCTAATGGTCTCGACACTATTGTTACCCTTTCAGGTAAGTGATTACTATTTTTTAAATTGCAAAATGCAAAGATATACAAAATATCATAATGAAACTGGGGAAACAAATACAAACCAATTCACATTCTGTGTTAACGCATTAATAGAAACAGAACATGTTTCTTGGTTAACAGTTAACTTTGACCTTACAAATGCTATCATATAAACCAAAGATGGTGGTCGGGTTGTGTCCCCTGAAGATATTTTGAAAGTTACCAACACACATTAGATACAAACACGTACTAAAGTGAGCCCACAGTCTGCACATGGCGCGTACTTGCTGGGCAAACTAAAAAAGTGATATGTTCCTCCCTGATTGTAAATTTCCTCCAAAAAAATCAAAGGAAGGTGCTTATTTATCAAGGGGCCTTATGGTATGACGCAGTTCCAGTTTACCATATTCATATTTAAACTAGAGACGTGCAATTGGCCGATGGCAAGCTCTTTGCAACTCCCAGATGATGGTAATGTAACACGTTTTATATATTTTGAGTAAATGACCCTGCCAGTTTTACACGGCATCCATTATTATTACGACATGTTATATGAGTAACAGCGTAACAAATGGATTGTGCTTAAATGTGGGCTATACTATGACTATTGGAACACAGAAAACGTTTAATTTGGTAACCTTTATAACATTACGCAGGCGCGTATCCAGGATTTTCTAACCCGGGGGGCGCGAATTACTATCTAAGCGGAGCGCCACCATCGGTTGGCGCGCAGCGTACAAGAAAATTTCTGGTTTTGATACCCCCCAGATCACCGGAAACGGCACTTCTTGGGCTTGAAATGACCAACCAGATGTACACTTTTTGCCTGAGAACCAAGTATTTCCTAATAGTTTTTTTTTTCCATCCATAACCTTTTTGAAGATTGTCAACCCGGCACACGTCATGTTCGACCTGATCGCATCTCCTGTGGGTCTTTGCTTTTGTAGGTGATTCTACGTCGCGGCCCACAATACCCGTCAGCCCCACTTTTCAAGGTTTTAAGCCCCAAATTTGTTCAGAATTTGAAAATTCACATTTCTCGTGAATAAACTCACTTCAAAACATACCCATAATGTTGTACAAAATTTCATCTATGGACAACCAATATAGAAAAACTTCCTTCAACCCCTAACAGACCGGTCAAAATTGCACGAGAAGAGGGAAGTGTGATGCAGAATGTTGGTCAGAAATTTTCGAAAATTCAGACACAGTTAATTTATTGGTGTACAAATATTAAACCTCTTATAACGGCTATTATAAAACTTGGTTGCAGGAAATGAAAAACTAGCAGATATTTCCGAAACCGAACACTACACACATAGGCGTAGGAGGCGCGGCGGCAGTGGCGGAGCTAGGGGTATTGGTCATGAGGGGCGAGAATGGTCTGTAGGGGCGCTTTCGACACTATCTAAGCGGAGCGCCACCACTGGTTGGCGCGTAGCGCACAGAAATGTTTTGAGTAAAGATACTCCCTAGATCGCCGGAAATGACCCTTTTCAGGGCCTGGCTAATTTGCAGATAAACGGAGAATAGGGTGTCATCGCCAAATTACACCAACAAAATGTGACAAATGTCAATAAGTAGATGAGAGCGCAATAAAAGAGTCAATAATGTAGAATAAGTAAAAAGTGGTAAAGAGCTGAAAAAGGCGCCAGCAGTCCATTTGAGTCCGTCAGGGGGGGGGGCATCCGCCCCCCTGACCGTATGGACGCTCCGCCACTGCGCGGCGGGGGTGCAGCCCCTAATTCGCCATTACTAATGTAAAAGAGAGTTTTGACATAATTGGACCTCCATGCTTTTTATACATCTACCTGAGACATGTCGTTGTTTACGTTAGCATCCCGCGGTATACTGCGCAATTTTAACGGACCGTACGGTACATGATGGCATGCGATGTAATAACCGATGCTTGCTTATATGATATTGAAATTGACACGTTAAACGCGCGCTTCGCGCGCGAAAATTGTTGGTTATTTTTTCAAGCGAGTCGGACAGTTTTGAGGATTTTCATCCTGGAACGCCATTTTCATGCTCACTGATATGATGTGATATCTGCTGTTTGCGTTACAAATTCGAACAGGCGCGTAGCGAGGAATTTGCCAAGGGAGGGGCGAAGCTTGTAGGCAAATTATCTAAGCGTAGCGCCACCATAGGTTGGCGCGAAGCGTACAAGAAAATTTTGGACGAAAATGTCTCCCAGATCGCTGGAAATGGCACTACCAAGGACCATTTGTTAGCGCGAGGCGCACAAGCAAATTTTGGCAGAAAATGTCTCCCAGATCGCTGGAAATGACACTTCCCAGGCCTTGTAAGTTGCATCTAAGCACTTTCTATTTTGAAATTACTTAGCGATATCATTTAAAAAAATGCTGAATGGGGGGGGGCGGTCGCCCCCATCCCAAAATGCGTCATGTTCCCCGACGACACGGTCGAGTTCGAGACCTAGCCACAGTTGGTTTCATAGCACAATTCTACACACGCGTTATGATAGACCATATATAGTATATACATAGATCATTAGTGAGAGAGGAAAATGGAAACTTAAAAAAAATGGAGTTGTCGGTGTAAGGGGTAGGGTGAGGCACACTTTTACGAAATCATTGATCCGTCACTGGCTACCCTTCAGCGCTGTAATGATGTCACTGTTCCTCTTTCTCTTCCCGGTGTCTTCGCGTTTTTCTTTTACTCCCTCCTTTTCTCCTTCTTCTCTCTTTCTTCTTTTTCTTTTCCCTTCCTTCCTATCCTCCTCCTCTTTTCCCCCTCTTTTTTCCTTTTTTCTTCTCTTTTTTTTCTCTCCTCTTTTTCTTACCCGGGGGGCGCGCGCCCCCAACGCCCCCCCCCCCTGGATACGCACCTGTTACGGGTTTCTATGGACAGATTCACGTAGATTCACTAAAAATATTAACTAATACTTAGCAACAGCTAACTATATACATATTTTCTACTTACAGAAACTACATATGTCAACCAAAGCTACAACGTGAGTTCGTATATGTTTGACTCTGGCGGGTACCCGTGCAAGCTGCAACAAGAGGAGTTTTTCATCGCACCCGATGGACACAATATTCTTCTAACTATTGAATATCTATTTACGGAGGAACTGTACGATGTGCTGAGAATTGGTAACGGGAATGATATCAAACAGGGACTTCTTCGGGAATACTCTGGAGGACCATTTATTCATGAAATAGAAATATTATCAGAGGGAACTATGATGTGGTTGACACTCATTGCGGACGGTTCTATTAATTCTATAGGTTTCAGAGGTTTTGTAAAATCAGTAAATGCAACAGCATACAGTAAGTGAATTCATTTTCGTCCTAATTTTCGTTAAAAGAGCAATATGATTTATTAGTAACTTATGCAAGATTTAATGACCTTTGAAGAAAGTCTTGGTGCTTATTAGTTTGTCTACACGCTCGTTTCAAAGGCATCAACTTTCCAAATGATAAGTTATGACTTCGCAGGAACGTTGATAACAATCAAAAAAAGTAATGTTCTCCCTAATGTTGGTTATATACAAAATAATAAGATATATTAAATTACGAAAGAAAACCCTTTTTGTGATCGATTAATAGATTCCAGCAAAATGTTCTTTGTGATTGATAATCATATAAGAGAATGTGTCATTTATAGTCAAACTCTTTTGCCAAAAAAAATACTACATAAAAGTATTTTATCATAACAGCAGAACAGAAACCACGATCACATCGTAGATGTATGGAACTGTGGATGGAGAGAAATGACTTCATTCTCTTTACCTGCAGAATTAAACTGTGAAAAATTAACTTTAATTGTAAGAACTGGGCGTGTATATCAATAGCGTAGTTGTGCGACACAATTGTTCAAATGGATACGACAAAGCAGGTTGACTCAAGTTAATTGCATAACAGTAATTACATAACATCGATTTTAGCATTGACATGTAAAGGAGAAATGGAATGATAATGTAACTTACCCGAAGGATTGAATCTCAATGATCGTAAAAGATCGTTAAATATATACTCGATTAGGATAGTTTATATGCAGTCTTTTTACATGCTACGTGATATAGGGGGGCTGTTATTGTAAAGATCTGCACTTCTTTGTCCTTTCTGATCAGGTTTTAGGTTCGTGCATGCGTCTGTTGTGTATTTCACATGTCCTCAAAAATCAACTTTAGGCACGGCTTCAGGTAACCTTCGTTGACTGATGTCGTTGCTGTTTTAATACAGTGCGGAATTGTCTTAAATATATATGATTAGTTTGAATTCTCTCGACAGTAACAAGCAACTCTCAATTTTAAAACTAAGGTTAAATGCAGTTACACTTTCATTTCAAGTTTAAGTTATCTTAAACTTAAAACATTTTCGGATGGAAATTCAACGGTAATGATAGTGCAGTGTGTCTTTATGGAGAGTGGATTTCTGAAGATGCGTTTTGCAATGGTTAGGAAGAGCGACATGTTTTATAATGCACCGAAGCAGTGTTATTTATCAGCGATTGCTTTCTATTCATATAATTCATTGTTTTAACATTTACATGTCATTGACATAATACCACTGATTAATGGATTGCATTATTCCTCCTACAAGCTTTACTGTGTGCTGAACCACATCCACCAGATGAATTGGTTTCTCACCGTCCTGATTTACCAGAAGGGCAGTTGTATCCAAATGGAACTGAAATTATGTATGAATGTCCGGAAGGGTGGAAATTCAACGGTAATGATAGTGCAGTGTGTCTTTATGGAGAGTGGACTTCTGAAGATGCGTTTTGCAAAGGTTAGTAAGAGCGACATATTTTACAACGCACCGAAGCAGTGTTTTTTTTATCATCGATTGCTTTCCATTCATATAATTCATTGTCTTAATATTTACATATCATTGACATAATATCACTGATTAATGGATTGTATCATTCCTCCTACAAGCTTTACCGTGTACTGCACCACATCCACCAGATGAATTGGTTTCTCACATTGCTGATTTACCAGACGGGGAGTTGTATCTAAATGGAACTGAAATCATGTATGAATGTCCAGACGGATGGAATTTAAATGGCAATACGAAAGCAGTGTGTCTCTACGGAATGTGGACGAACGAAAACGCCTTCTGCTCAGGTCAGTCAAAGCGCCTTACGGCAATTGAAGTACTGTCATTTTCTCAGTCACTCAGTATACAGCTATATAATTTATTATCGAATTCTAAACATGCATGTGGTCTCGTCGAAACTCGAAATGCTTATATCAATTATTAGTTTTTAGGAGTATAGCGATTGGCTTAAAATTTTAGTGAGTACATATGAAACATATCCATTTCGATTTAAGTATATATTAAAGTTAATTTTGTTGTTTTGTTACAACGACTGATCTCCACAACTCTGTTATCCATCATTATATATTACCTATAACATTAACGTTATGATATCAGAAACTTCAATATGATCATATGGTTATTGTAGTCTTGCTCTTTTACAATTTCAGAGATACTTCCCACAATGTGTCCATTTCAAAGTCTTTCTTTTTCTGGTGTGCAACTTACATTTCGGGCTACTTACCCTGGATCACACGTTAACTCAATACAAAACTGCAGTGAAGAATCTTCTAACGGTAAATGCTCCTTTCCTCTTCCAGAAATGTTCCCATAGCTTATTGCCGGTGGTTACATTGATTAGTGTAACAGGTGCAAAGTGAACTTGAAAAGTTTGGGTTCATTTCTCAGTTATTAGAAAAAAGGAAATTGGTTCAAATTGGCAACAGATTTGTTGTTTGCTTACTTTAATCTTGCTTGTGATATGATAATACTTAATTTAATGCAGTATTTCATCCAGCCTTATATGGTGTTCTCTCTTATAATTAGCGTATCACCCTTTGGCCATGAGAGTTTGCGATGAGGATGGATGGGAGGAACCAGTACTCACAACATGTTACACTCCAGAAGACGCGGCACATGCGGTGGAGAGAATTACCAATGTGAGTGTCTTAAGTTACATCGCTCGATGTGGACACTTAATTTCCCCAGCTCTGCTTTAAAATGAATAGAATGAAAACAGTACGATGGCTTTCGAGATGGACGCGTGTATTTCATGACATCGATTCTGTTGTCAATGATGTCATGCAACTCTTTGACTTGCCACCATCTCCTTACCACCTGCTTCGCCTGCTCTCAATAACCACTATGATGTCAAGTTATATATTTAATCATATTCCAGTGTTTTAATTATAGGCTGCCTTTGAAAGAGATCGACGGGCATAATTTTATACGTTTGATTTTTTTCTTTACAATATTAAATTAAAATTTAGTTACCATAGTCCCAGTGATCATTTTAATAGCAATACATTGACTTATCTCGCAGACGACTGTAACTGAGGAAAATGTCGATGAGGTTGCCAGCGATCTAGCACTTGTAACAACTCAGACGGAAGATCTTGACGTATCACAGGTAGAAGATGTAGCCGAGTCATTACGGGACATTGCTAATGTCAATAGTTCTTCAATAGAAGTAAGTTATGCCTGACATTAGGTGCAATTCATTGTTTATGTCTATGAGAGGGCGTTGTGGTAAATTGGTTAAGGCAGTGAACTTGTGATCTAAGGGTAACAGGTTCGAGGTAACTTCTAAATATAGTTGCGTCCGCCGGTTTGCGGCTGCACCCTATGGGAAGTCCCCCAGGGGACACGTGGCTGTGGTGCACTTTGGTGCCGCAGGAGAGATTGTTTGAATTGTGCACACTTTGGTGTGTAGGCGTGACAAGTTACCAATGACCAGGGCTAAGTTACACATCCGGGACAGCAAGTTTGCGTATGAGGATGTGCATTAACCAAGAAACAAGAATCTACGCTTGTAAAGCTGTGAAGATGTTCGTTATTTACCTGTTTTTACGTTTATCTTAAATAATGGTATCCTATCATAGACTTATTTTGCTGAATTGAATTTTTATTTGTGAAATCAGAGATAGCAGTTTGAACGCATTAGATCCATCGCCGCAGGTTACCATTTATATCAAAAGAGAAACCATTTACCACTGTCAATCTCCGCTCAGTTGCATAAACTTCGATGTCAATGGCCTCTTATGGAAATATTTTGCGTCCAGATAATGCCGGCATTAGCCGAAGATTTTAGTGTGTAGCACCGATTACATGCGCATGGCTCAGTTTCCATCGTTAAAATTCAACGGTCAAATTTAATATCAGTATTTCATTAACTAATATTTCTGATTTAGAGCATATGAAAGGATTTTTTTTTTACAGAATCCCCTAATTTCACGATAAACATTACCCGCTCATTTATATTCATTTTAAAGGTTACAGAGTCCGTAGTAGGGACGGTGAACAACCTAATGGAAGTAAATGAAAGAAGTTTGGAACAAACTGTCGGATCTAGTAGTGTCATTGTATCCTTGGAACAGCAAATATCTAATGTTCAAAAAAATCCTAACAACTTTACGGACGTACAACATAACGTTGGCGTTCAAGCAGTTAAGTTAGACCCAGACATAACCAAGGCGGTCACATTTATCAATTTACCGCCAAGTAATACTACTGGCCGAGATGCTTTGAATGCTGATCTTGCCGAGGAAAACACACGGCTATTTAACAATAAGCAGGAAGTACGAACAGATAACAGCACAACATCGATTTATGTACCATCAAAGATATTGGAACTAGCATTAGAAGGTAAAGATCACTATTGAAGCGACGTATTTATACTATTAATTTACGACGAAGTATCACTGCAAACGTCGATCTCAATCAAACGTCAGTCATGTCAATTCTTTCTTCAAAACCCATTTCACAATATACTAATCATTTTACAATATTGAATTAACAATGAACGATGTATATTGGACAAACAATTGAGAGGCTGTCACAAAAAAACGTAATCAACAATCTTGGGAATTTAATTTACTGTTCATTTGAGAAGATTCATTTTGCAAGATGTTTCGCATGAAATTACATATAGAACCAAAGAAACATGTCATAATTTGAGTCCAATGTTTTGTTTTATTTCCCTAAATCATAAATACTCATATATACCTTGTGCAAAATCTTAGAAAGTAATTATTAACGTTTTTCCTGTTTCAGTTGATCCAACTATTACTCACGTTCCAATTAGCTTCTTCATTTACAAGGATTCCCGATTATTTCAAACGAGTCAGGTATCATCGACTTCTGCACCCGAGAAAGACAATATCAAGAATAGACAAGAAATTGCAAGTCAAGTTATTGCAGCGACCTTAGAGGTAGCTAACGTTGTCATTAAGGATCTACCGCCTGGAGATTCTATCGTTACGAGGTTTACAATAGCACCCGTAAGTCCATATAGGGCATTTACTGTCCACTAAATACAAAGTAAACACTTGCATTATTCATAACGAATTCTAGCATTGTCGTGTAACTAATATCTATCCAACATTCTGTCGCATACTTGTTTAAGATGCATAAGTGTTTAGTTTATAGAGAAATACACAATTACTGTTAACAATTCACGTGGACCTGCAGTTCCTGGTTAAAGCTGAAACATTTCTTCTAACAAATATCTTAATGCACTTCAAATGTTCAAGAAAATAAGAAATATGTTTATATCTTTGGTTATAACTTGTGAAGAAAAGTCAACTCTATCAAAAGAGACGTAATATCTTGGTTTTTTTTTTAAATTATTTAGCATCTAGGACAAAACGAAGTTGTAAAAGAAGAAAAGTGTGTCTTCTGGTCAGTTTCAGAGGATGGCAAACAAGGAACATGGTCCGCTGAAGGTTGCACATTAACCAAAGACAAGAATCAGACAGTGTGCACATGTAACCATCTTACGAGCTTCGCCGTGCTCGTCGTAAGTTACGTATTAGACAAAAGAAAAATGCAGGCATTGACACGTTCTATGAGTTGTGTTGACGTGTAGCTTAACGTAATTTGAGTTTATACGTTAATCCATAGTTAATGTAAGGTAATATACTTAATTCACCTTGATTTAACCGTTCTTTAGCCTACGTCTGAAGTCGCAACATAACGCTCCTATATTTCTAGGTTTAATCATATGCCCTTCTCTATAGATAACTTTGATATATGTTACTGAATGAAATTTAGTCACGGACTGTGATGGATTGTCTATGAAGAACAATTTGTGCTCATGCGCATATCAAATGTATAATGTATAATCCCCGCTGCCTGGGCAATCAGGATGCTTTGCCCCAACCTTATCTGAGGAATCATTCGAGCGTAACTAGTTTGAATTTGTATTTATTTCTACACTTGTCTACAGGGAATTGGCTCAGATCTTCCAGAAGCCCTTTCAATTATAACCGTGGTAGGGTCATCTCTTTCGATAAGTGGCTTAATTCTTTGCATCTCATCATTATCACTAATAGGGTAAGTGCATTATTTTCTCAGCTTGAAAGTACCTTCTATTTGTGTGAGGTTCCGGTATCAATCTGGTAAATGACTCAGTCTTCGTCTTCTTGATTCTAATAACAGGAACATTCCAAATCCCATGCAATACTGTACTATAAAATAGGAGATTCCTCATTAAATTTATCTCATATATATATACTTAAATTGGTTACTGAGTTTCAAAACACAAAGTTTGAATATTATATACGATAATAATGTTTAATATATCATTATTACGATAGTGGAAGTAAACTTATATTGTCTACGTTAATGTTTTTTCTCTCGAACATATCATGGTCTGATGTAGCTCAATGAATCGAATGTTGTTAGGTTCTTGAAGTAAAGTATTGACCCTAATAAACTTAAATTTGTCAGTTAGCATTGACTTACTTATTCAATTACTTTAAAATACGCCGATATTTAACAAACATTTTAATCCTCCACTTGGCGTATTAATTTTGTAAAGAAATCGCGGATTTTTGTCGTCATACGGGACTTGGTAAATTGTATTGATTCATATTGATTTATATTTCCGTTCTTACAGAGGACTACGAACGAAGCAAGCATCACAAATCCATCTCAATCTTTGCCTGTGCTTGTTAGCTTTCTACGTAGTTTTCCTGGTGGGAGATTTCGTCATCGACAAGCCAAGACATTGCAAAAATATTGCTACAACGATACACTACTTATGTTTGACGACTGTAGCGTGGATGTCTGTAGAAGCATTGCACATGTACTTGCTGTTTGTCAAATTTAAAACACCCAAATTGTTTCAGTTGAAACTAAAGTATTTTGTTTCCGTGTCTGCTGTGTCCGTATACGGTATGTATTGTGTGAAGTATTTTGTTACATTTCCATTTCATGCTAATGAAAATTTCGTGTTTTGTTCTCTGAAGTTTCAAACTGCATTGTTAAAAGTTTAGTTTTCACTTTCTGAAGGAAAAAAAGTGATGATCGCTCTTTGGCTGAGTCACTGTAATCATACCAATTTACGCTTTCCTTACAGAATACCAATTAATGAAACTCTTACCGAATAAAGGTTAATTGAATTCCATAATACGTTACTAAATTATTGTCCCAAAACAGACTTTTGTCTTGGAGACAGTGATATCATATCAAAGTGATCCACAATGAAAAGTTTTGCATTTTATTTCTAGCTAATGCATTGTCAGAATTGATAAATTTTCTGTTATGAAAGTTGTATCATTGATTTGGATTACAATTAACATTAAAATGTGTGTTATTTTTATTGACTAACATGCTAAACGACACTAACGTAGAACTTTCATCAGTTCGTCTAGTCAGGGTGCAGTGTGCTTTTCGTCGTGTTACTTATCTATAGTGAAATCACTATCACCTTCCGTTTCAAAATTCAATTATTTCTAATTAGATGCATCGTTAGGAAGCGATAAATGTCAGATCAATAAAACATGTGATTAAGGTTGTAACATATAAATTGATCATATGTATCGGAAGCACTGTGCTTCTTAAACAGGTGAATGGTTCACCTGAAGGGTGAATGAAGTTATCGTGGGGTGAATAAAACTAGAGGGATGAATGAGAGTGACTGAAACAGAAAGGGTGGATGACTTAATTTACTCAGATATCTATATGTTCTTTTATACAAAAACATGTTGGGATAAAGATTCAAGGGTGAAACTACACTGAAATAGTTTAAGACACATTGTATCACAGTCATAATAGCATAAAGATGAGAAAAGGGTAATGAAAACCCTATAGTATCTTGCTTCTGTGCCAATATTCAGTTGGTTGTGACTTCGAAATTTTAATTTCCCAGTGTTCTTATATTTCATGAAAATTATCATTCTGATAACTTACTTCAATGAACGAATCTGTTGAGGAATAATTTGTTTATACAATTTTGATTTTATTTTGCTGTAAAACGAAACATTAATTTTGTATGTTTTTATCTCTGTTTACTTCATTATCAATATTTAAAGACCAAATTTAAACGATGTAAATTTTCCTCCAAAGGCCTGTGCTTGATCCCTGTTTTGAGTGTGCTCTTCCTTTCATCTCAAGAAGTAGATGGATAGTAAGTTGTTTTGTTGTTGTCAAAATCTCATAATAGTTCCATTTATATAATTTGTTTTAAATAACAACATTCGAATATATGTAGAATGAGATATTGTAGCGTAAAGCTTCTTCAATATCTTGCCCAACAACTGTGCAAGAGCAATATAATTGGACCTTTTGATCAAGATTGTTATGTTTATTTGTTATTCAATATGAAGAACAGTAGTTCAATAGCTTGTCATGGGTAAGGTATTCGGGGTTTTTTCTTACTGTTTTAATATCAAGTAATGAAAAATGCAGCGTTAAATTAGATGACAAATT
This sequence comes from Apostichopus japonicus, assembly GCF_037975245.1. NCBI lineage: Eukaryota > Metazoa > Echinodermata > Holothuroidea > Aspidochirotida > Stichopodidae > Apostichopus > Apostichopus japonicus. The sequence goes on from NC_092566.1 coordinate 16,489,131, forward strand.
CAATATACTATGTCGAATTCCGTTTTCTGTTAATGGTATTGCAAACTTAATGCGTTTAACTACTCAAATATTGTTAACATTTAATTTGAAGAGAAAGTATGTTATGATAACATAACAAATTCAATTTGACAAAGATCTTCAAGGAATATTACTGGTGATACATGATACATGTGGATTCATATCTGGTCACATTAGAAGAATATTTGGTAATCTGAAGTATTTTATTGTTTCATACTTCACAGTTGTTTTTTGCCCTCGGGTCAAGGACTACTTTTTGGACTTATTTTGGAAGTACTGGTAATGGTCTTGTTTAACTTGGTTGTATTTGGTCTTCTTCTTCGTAACATCGTCTTTCGTCCGATAATGTCAAGTAATGCCAAGGGATACAAGAAGAAAGAGATGTTCTCAAGGTTACAGCAGTTCGTCGTATTCTGGTTTCTCCTAGGAATGTCATGGACTTTTGGTTTTTTGGCAATGATTCCTAACCGAGAGTCTGTTGTATTTGAATATTTGTTTTGCCTGTTTACGTCCCTTCAAGGATTCTTCTTATTCATTTTCATCTGCTTGAAAAACCCAGAGGTGGTAAATAGATTCAAGAAAACTAGGGCCTACCTTAGTGAATGGAGTAACGAGAAGAATGAATCTAGCCTTAAGACATTTCGTACAGGTGAAAGTAACTCCACACAACGAGCTGCACAGTCAAGCGAACTATAAAGTGACAAGTCTGAAAGGTTCATTAAACATCATGTACACTTCCAAACTTCATTACTTATTTTGCTATATAACCATCAAGTTAATCACACTGCTTTACTTTACTATACTACACGCATATCGTCAAAGTTTTGCTATATATTTGATAATGGACAACAACAATATTATCCTTTTCCTTATTTTAGATGAATGAACATTTATTTAGGAAATTTTTTGAAACTTTTCTCCCACAAAGACTAGCAATGCGTCTTTTTTAGTTTGACTCGGAGACTTGTCCTTTCAAATTTAAATTCATTTACGTCTAATTCGAATAATGTTGAAATTGGTTAAGTTTGCACTAATCCTGGGGTGTTATACACGATATCTAACGTAGAGGCATACGAAGTACAATCTGTTAACATCGGAGACCAAAGTTACATCAGGATTTCTTAAATTATGCGTAATCGTTATAATATAAAAGTGCCACTGGTTAATAGTAAGCAGACAAGTTTTCATTTTGTATCCAATTTATCTTTTAAATTACAGATTCTCCATTAATGTAATTTCACTTAAAGTTATTCATTTATTTTCAAAATAAAGAAATGTTTGAACACAGCGTAAAAAAAATTAGCGGCAAATAGTATCTCCTTTTTTAAATTTCTTGTATGAAGACAGTTACAATTGGTGGCTTGAACATGAGCGTTTAAGATCCGATAGAAGTATCATATAATTTTTTTTTAGCAAAGCTTTCGACAAGGCATCAGTGAATAGTGTGTTGCAAGTCAAAACCCAACTACGGCAAAATAATTGCAGTATACAGAGACATTATACAACGACTTTGGGGGCTCTCAATCACTGCTTCTCTATTGGACACTTCCTTTCTCAAGAATCAATCGCTATGTTAAATTCACTCACCAGAAAAAAATCCACTTCACGACCGGTTTCGTCCTTTTGGGATATATCAGGCGAAGGTAGGAATCGAAAACACCGGACTTTCTCGCCACAGACCGAATAACGCAACACTCGACCACAGTAATTCAACTACTGTGAATGCGTATGAATAGCTATAAATAACTCTCTATGAGAGCGTATTACGCAAATGGTATGATTGTACAGGGTGCATCCCTTGTGCTCTTGAAACTGACAATTCATATCAATATTATTAATTTTCCTCTAAGATATGGACCTATTATCGCAGTTTTATTGCCTGGTTGGAAGCAGAATGGACCGCTCTATCACATAGGCCTGTTTAGGGAACAATTAAAAAACCACGATTTCGACCAAATTTGAAAAAGACATATACTAAAAAGTCATATACCCTTACCAAAATGTCAAATTTCGACCAAAAATCGAATCTTTCCGATTTCGATGAGGATGGATTATATCGATTCCCGTAACTCATATCTGTCGTTTAATCCATAAAAATCGGTTGACTAAGCTATAATTTTCTTAAAAATGACATTTGAACATTGATATCAATATTATTTCATTTTCCTATATGATATGGACCTATAATCGCAGTTTTATTGCCTGGTTGGTAACAGAATGGGCCGCTCTATCACATAGGTCTGTTTCGGGAACAATTTCTTCTCGTGACAAAAGTCGGGAGTCATTTAAATTTGATATAAAATCACGTCAAGATATGGTTTTTAAATTTCATTTTTTTCACCGAAATATGACTGTTTATTCTGCTCTGATCACATGGAAAGGAATCAAAAGGGCGCCACACATCCCAGGTACAATATTGGGAAGAATGAAAAAAGTCGTGATTTTGGCCAAAATCGAACAAAATCATAAGGGTATATGCCTTACAAAATTGCCAAATTTCGGCCAAAAATGAAAGTTCTCAAATTTCCCTCAGGATACTTATACGGGTTCCCAGAACCTAAATAAACGCTTCTCTCCCGACAAAAGTGGAATTCGACGACGTTTCAGTCATTTAAATTTGATATGAAATCACGTCAAGATATGGTTTTTTAAATTTCATATTTTTCCAAAATATGACTGATTATTCTGCTCTGATCACATGGAAAGGAATCAAAAGGGCGCCACACACCACAGGTGCAATTTTGGGAAGAATTAAAAAAGTCGTGATTTTGGCCAAAATCGAACAAAATCATAAGGGGATAGCCTTACAAAATTGCCAAATTTCGGCCAAAAATGATATTTCTCAAATTTTCTCTCAGGATACTTATACGTGTTCCCAGAACCCGAATAAACGCTTCTCTCCCGACAAAAGTGGAATTCGACGAAGTTTCAGTCATTTAAATTAGATATGAAATCACGTCAAGATATGGGTTCTTAAATTTCATTTTTCACCGAAATATGACTGTTTATTCTGCTCTGATCACATGGAAAGGAATCAAAAGGGCGCCAGACACCACAGGTGCACATTTGGGAAGAATTAAAAAGTCGTGATTTTGGCCAAAATCGAACAAAATCATAAAGGTATAGCCTTACAAAATTGCCAAATTTCGGCCAAAAATGAAATTTCTCTCAGGATACTTATACGGGTTCCCAGAACCCAAACAAACGCTTCTCTCCCGACAAAAGTGGAATTCGACGAAGTTTTAGTCATTTAAATTTGATATGAAATCACGTCAAGATATGGTTTTTTAAATTTCATATTTTTCCAAAATATGACTGATTATTCTGCTCTGATCCACATGGAAAGGAATCAAAAGGGCGCCACACACCACAGGTGCAATTTTGGGAAGAATAAAAAAAGTCGTGATTTTGGCCAAAATCGAACAAAATCATAAGGGTATAGCCTTACAAAATTGCCAAATTTCGGCCAAAAATGAAAGTTCTCAAATTTCTCTCAGGATACCTATACGTGTTCCCAGAACCCAAATAAACGCTTCTCTCCCGACAAAAGTGGAATTCGACGAAGTTTCAGTCATTTAAATTAGATATGAAATCACGTCAAGATATGGTTTATTAAGTTTCATATTTTTCACCGAAATATGACTTTTTATTCTGCTCTGATCACATGGAAAGGAATCAAAAGGGCGCCACACACCCCAGGAGCAATTTTGGGAAGAATTAAAAAAGTCGCGATTTTGGCCAAAATCGAACAAAATCATAAGAGTATAGCCTTACTAAATTGCCGAATTTCGGCCAAAAATGAAATTTCTTAAATTTCTCTCAGGATACTTATACGTGTTCGCAGAACCCAAATAAACGCTTCTCTCCCAACAAAAGTGGAATTCGACGACGTTTCAGTCATTTAAATTTGATATAAAATCACGTCAAGATATGGTTTATTAAGTTTCATATTTTTCACCGAAATATGACTTTTTATTCTGCTCTGATCACATGGAAAGGAATCAAAAGGGCGCCACACACCACAGGTGCAATTTTGGGAAGAATTAAAAAAGTCATGATTTTGGCCAAAATCGAACAAAATCATAAGGGTATATGCCTTACAAAATTGCCAAATTTCGGCCAAAAATGAAAGTTCTCAAATTTCCCTCAGGATACTTATACGGGTTCCCAGAACCTAAATAAACGCTTCTCTGCCGACAAAAGTGGAATTCTACGACGTTTCAGTCATTTAAATTTGATATGAAATCACGTCAAGATATGTTTTATTAAATTTCATTTTTCTTCGAAATATGACTGTTTATTCTGCTCTGATCACATGGAAAGGAATCAAAAGGGCGCCACACACCACAGGTGCAATTTTGGGAACAATTAAAAAAGTCGTGATTTTGGCCAAAATCGAACAAAATCATAAAGGTATAGCCTTACAAAATTGCCAAATTTCGGCCAAAAATGAAATTTCTCTCAGGATACTTATACGTGTTCCCAGATCCCAAACAAACGCTTCTCTCGCAACAAAAGTGGAATTCGACGAAGTTTTAGTCATTTAAATTAGATATGAAATCACGTCAAGATATGGTTTATTAAATTTCATATTTTTCACCGAAATATGACTTTTAATTCTGCTCTGATCACATGGAAAGGAATCAAAAGGGCGCCACACATCCCAGGTACAATATTGGGAAGAATGAAAAAAGTCGTGATTTTGGCCAAAATCGAACAAAATCATAAGGGTATATGCCTTACAAAATTGCCAAATTTCGGCCAAAAATGAAAGTTCTCAAATTTCCCTCAGGATACTTATACGGGTTCCCAGAACCTAAATAAACGCTTCTCTCCCGACAAAAGTGGAATTCGACGAAGTTTTAGTCATTTAAATTTGATATGAAATCACGTCAAGATATGGTTTTTAAATTTCATTTTTCACCAAAATATGACTTTTTATTCTGCTCTGATCACATGGAAAGGAATCAAAAGGGCGCCACACATCCCAGGTACAATTTTAAGAAGAATTAAAAAAGTCGTGATTTTGGCCAAAATCGAACAAAATCATAAAGGTATAGCCTTACAAAATTGCCAAATTTCGGCCAAAAATGAAATTTCTCTCAGGATACTTATACGTGTTCCCAGAACCCAAACAAACGCTTCTCTCCCGACAAAAGTGGAATTCGACGAAGTTTTAGTCATTTAAATTAGATATGAAATCACGTCAAGATATGGTTTATTAAATTTCATATTTTTCACCGAAATATGACTTTTAATTCTGCTCTTATCACATGGAGAGGAATCAAAAGGGCGCCACACATCCCAGGTACAATATTGGGAAGAATGAAAAAAGTCGTGATTTTGGCCAAAATCGAACAAAATCATAAGGGTATATGCCTTACAAAATTGCCAAATTTCGGCCAAAAATGAAAGTTCTCTCAGGATACTTATACGGGTTCCCAGAACCCAAATAAACGCTTCTCTCCCGACAAAAGTGGAATTCGACGAAGTTTCAGTCATTTAAATTTGATATGAAATCACGTCAAGATATGGTTTTTTAAATTTCATATTTTTCCAAAATATGACTGATTATTCTGCTCTGATCACATGGAATGGAATCAAAAGGGCGCCACACATCCCAGGTACAATATTGGGAAGAATTAAAAAAGTCGTGATTTTGGCCAAAATCGAACAAAATCATAAGGGTATATGCCTTACAAAATTGCCAAATTTCGGCCAAAAATGAAAGTTCTCTCAGGATACTTATACGGGTTCCCAGAACCCAAATAAACGCTTCTCTCCCGACAAAAGTGGAATTCGACGAAGTTTCAGTCATTTAAATTTGATATGAAATCACGTCAAGATATGGTTTTTTAAATTTCATATTTTTCCAAAATATGACTGATTATTCTGCTCTGATCACATGGAATGGAATCAAAAGGGCGCCACACATCCCAGGTACAATTTTGGGAAGAATTAAAAAAGTCGTGATTTTGGCCAAAATCGAACAAAATCATAAGGGTATAGCCTTACAAAATTGCCAGATTTCGGCCAAAAATGAAATTTCTCTCAGGATACTTATACGTGTTCCCAGAACCCAAACAAACGCTTCTTTCCCGACAAAAGTGGAATTCGACGAAGTTTTAGTCATTTAAATTAGATATGAAATTACGTCAAGATATGGTTTATTAAATTTCATATTTTTCACCGAAATATGACTTTTTATTCTGCTCTGATCACATGGAAAGGAATCAAAAGGGCGCAACACATCCCAGGTACAATATTGGGAAGAATGAAAAAAGTCGTGATTTTGGCCAAAATCGAACAAAATCATAAGGGTATAGCCTTACTAAATTGCCAAATTTCGGCCAAAAATGAAAGTTCTCAAATTTCTCTCAGGATACTTATACGGGTTCCCAGAACCTAAATAAACGCTTCTCTCCCGACAAAAGTGGAATTCGACGAAGTTTCAGTCATTTAAATTTGATATGAAATCACGTCAAGATATGGTTTTTAAATTTCATTTTTCACCAAAATATGACTTTTTATTCTGCTCTGATCACATGGAAAGGAATCAAAAGGGCGCCACACATCCCAGGTACAATATTGGGAAGAATTAAAAAAGTCGTGATTTTGGCCAAAATCGAATAAAATCATAAGGGTATAGCCTTACAAAATTGCAAAATGTCGGCTAAAAATGAAAGTTTTCATATTTCTCTCAGGATACTTATACGGGTTCCCAGAACCCAAATAAATCTTCGAAAACGTTTGAATATACACTACTATGACTTTCATCAACTGTTTCGTTTGATTTTGCTCGTTTATATGGTTCTACAAATCCTTCTCTCGTGACAAAAGTGGAATTCGACGAAGTTTCAGTCATTTAAATTTGATATGAAATCACGTCAAGATATGTTTTTTTAAATTTCATTTTTCACCAAAATATGACTGTTTATTCTGCTCTGATCACATGGAAAGGAATCAAAAGGGCGCCACACACCACAGGAGCAATTTTGGGAAGAATTAAAAAAGTCGTGATTTTGGCCAAAATCGAACAAAATCATAAGGGTATAGCCTTCCTAAATTGCCAAATTTCGGCCAAAAATGAAATTTCTCAAATTTCTCTCAGGATACTTATACGGGTTCCCAGAACCTAAATAAACGCTTCTCTCCCGACAAAAGTGGAATTCGACGAAGTTTCAGTCATTTAAATTTGATATGAAATCACGTCAAGATATGTTTTATTAAATTTCATTTTTCACCAAAATATGACTGTTTATTCTGCTCTGATCACATGGAAAGGAATCAAAAGGGCGCAACACATCCCAGGTACAATATTGGGAAGAATTAAAAAAGTCGTGATTTTGGCCAAAATCGAACAAAATCATAAGGGTATAGCCTTCCTAAATTGCCAAATTTCGGCCAAAAATGAAATTTCTCAAATTTCCCTCAGGATACTTATACGGGTTCCCAGAACCCAAATAAACGCTTCTCTCCCGACAAAAGTGGAATTCGACGAAGTTTCAGTCATTTAAATTTGATATGAAATCACGTCAAGATATGGTTTTTTAAATTTCATATTTTTCCAAAATATGACTGATTATTCTGATCTGATCACATGGAATGGAATCAAAAGGGCGCCACACATCCCAGGTACAATTTTAAGAAGAATTAAAAAAGTCGTGATTTTGGCCAAAATCGAACAAAATCATAAGGGTATAGCCTTCCTAAATTGCCAAATTTCGGCCAAAAATGAAATTTCTCAAATTTCTCTCAGGATACTTATACGGGTTCCCAGAACCTAAATAAACGCTTCTCTCCCGACAAAAGTGGAATTCGACGAAGTTTCAGTCATTTAAATTTGATATGAAATCACGTCAAGATATGTTTTATTAAATTTCATTTTTCACCAAAATATGACTGTTTATTCTGCTCTGATCACATGGAAAGGAATCAAAAGGGCGCAACACATCCCAGGTACAATATTGGGAAGAATTAAAAAAGTCGTGATTTTGGCCAAAATCGAACAAAATCATAAGGGTATAGCCTTCCTAAATTGCCAAATTTCGGCCAAAAATGAAATTTCTCAAATTTCTCTCAGGATACTTATACGGGTTCCCAGAACCCAAATAAACGCTTCTCTCCCGACAAAAGTGGAATTCGACGAAGTTTCAGTCATTTAAATTTGATATGAAGTCACGTCAAGATATGGTTTTTTAAATTTCATATTTTTTCCAAAATATGACTGATTATTCTGATCTGATCACATGGAATGGAATCAAAAGGGCGCCACACACCACAGGTGCAATTTTGGGAAGAATTAAAAAAGTCATGATTTTGGCCAAAATCGAACAAAATCATAGCCTTACAAAATTGCCAACTTTCGGCCAAAAATGAAAGTTCTCAAATTTCCCTCAGGATACTTATACGGGTTCCCAGAACCTAAATAAACGCTTTTCTCCCGACAAAAGTGGAATTCGACGACGTTTCAGTCATTTAAATTTGATATGAAATCACGTCAAGATATGGTTTTTTAAATTTCATATTTTTCACCGAAATATGACTGATTATTCTGCTCTGATCACATGGAATGGAATCAAAAGGGCGCCACACATCCCAGGTACAATTTTAAGAAGAATTAAAAAAGTCGTGATTTTGGCCAAAATCGAATAAAATCATAAGGGTATAGCCTTACAAAATTGCAAAATGTCGGCTAAAAATGAAGTTTTCATATTTCTCTCAGGATACTTATACGGGTTCCCAGAACCTAAATAAACGCTTCTCTGCCGACAAAATTGCAAAATGTCGGCTAAAAATGAAAGTTTTCATATTTCTCTCAGGATACTTATACGGGTTCCCAGAACCCAAATAAATCTTCGAAAACGTTTGAATATACACTACTATGACTTTCATCAACTGTTTCGTTTGATTTTGCTCGTTTATATGGTTCTACAAATCCTTCTCTCGTGACAAAAGTGGAATTCGACGAAGTTTCAGTCATTTAAATTTGATATGAAATCACGTCAAGATATGTTTTTTTAAATTTCATTTTTCACCAAAATATGACTGTTTATTCTGCTCTGATCACATGGAAAGGAATCAAAAGGGCGCCACACATCCCAGGTACAATTTTGGGAAGAATTAAAAAAGTCGTGATTTTGGCCAAAATCGAACAAAATCATAAGGGTATAGCCTTACAAAATTGCCAAATTTCGGCCAAGAATCGAATCTTTCCGATTTCGATCAGGATGGATTATATCGATTCCCGTTACTGATATCTGTCGTTTAATCCATAAAAATCGATTGACTGAGCTATCATTTTCATAAAAATGATATTTAAACATTCATATCAATATTATTTTTTTTTCTATAAGATATGGACTTATTATCGCAGTTTTTTATTGCCTGGTTGGTAACATCTCATCATGGGCCGCTCTATCACATAGGCCTGTTTCGGGAACAATTTAAAAAATCACGATTTCGACCAAAAATTGAAAAAATCATAAGGCTATATATACCCTTACCAAAATGTGAAATTTCGACCAAAAATCGAATCTATCCGATTTCGAACAGGATGGATTATATCGATTCCCGTAACTCATATCTGTCGTTTAATCCATTAAAATCGGTTGACCGAGCTATCATTTTCATAAAAATGACATTTGAACATTCATATCAATATTATTTAATTTTTCTATATGATATGGACTTATTATCGCAGTTATATTGCCAAGTTGGTAACATGATGGGCCGCTCTATCACATAAGCCTGTTTCGGGAACAATTTAAAAAATCACGATTTCGGCCAAAAATTGAAAAAATTATAATGTCAATGAGTTTGATATAAATATATATATCCATATATATAACTATAGATATATATTTATATATTTATCGAGATTACCATAGGTTGTGATTACTTACGCACAGTTATATATTATGTTATGTGTTTTCGATTTTATTCATTCCTAGCAAATGAAATGTTCTACAACTGTACCATATTTTTGTTGTCTTTCTAAATCTATAAATCCAACTGACAATGCTAATATTAACTTGCTGACGATCAAAGTTGACATATTATATGTAACCTATCATAATATAAGTTAATGGATGTCGCCCATAGAACAGCTATATTATTTTATTAAGTTAAAGTTTATTAAGTTGTCTGGAACGCTAATGCGCTCAAATATTGGCCAACATGTGTACTTAGATCCCTTCAATAGATCATAGTCCATTACCCATTTTCAACAACAGAACAGTAAACTTACAACTTTATCTCCCCTTTATCGCAATGTTTCAATGCTGTTTATTATATTAGTAAACTTGTTTGTATTTTACACATACTTGTTAGTAGGTGGTATATCATTTACTATTATCGACATATCATATTTGCAACATTTTCCGACTGGCAACGACATAGTTGGGCTGTTTTCTATGTAACATTCGGAGAGGAGAAAAGCCAGCTAAACTCCCACAGAAGGCTCAGTAACATTCCACAAAATGAATCTTGGGAAACGTATCAGAATATGTCGGTGTTTACTCTGGTTTCTGATGTGCTGCATCTGTTTCGGAGGTAAGTTGAAATACAGGAACCAGGCCCTGACAAATGTCGCTTTCGTTTACAATCAGCTGCGGACGAAGTTTTGTAATAATATGATGTTCAACAATACAAAAGATATAAGCAGGGCCGTACTCACGGGGTCTGGGGGTGCCGGTGAAATGGCGGTGCCCCTCCCAGTTTTTGTTTTCAGAATTTTTGTTAGAAATAGTTTTTATTTTTTATAACACTAAATAGGAAAACATATATATTACAAAGATGTATTAAAAATTATGAAATCGATAGCACCATTTTGCATCAAAGTCCCCTCCCTTACATAATTAAAAATAGAAGGGAAGTGGGGTTGGTGGGGGGGGGGGAGAAAGTCTACCTAAACTTGGAAATCTGGCCATGGGCCTGGTTTAAGTATTAAATACGACGTGTTTTGATAGCGGTACCCAAGCTTGACAATTTCACTTACTCATTCAACTTGAATATCATATATAGCTCTTTCAAAGCAGCAGATATTACTCTTTTGGTGGGAGTCTCCACTGGGGAATTTTCGATGGAGCCATTATTATCCAAGATATGATTACAATACTCAGGATGTAAACCCTTTAACTAACTTAGTTCACACAATTATTTTGTTTTTTCTATAGTATCATGCATATTTGAAGTCGTTTTTAGTTTTTTCCTTAACTAATATCGATATCTCCTATGTAACGTAGACCATATTTGAAAGAATACTGTGCGACACTGTTATGTGAGAGGTTACTTTGGTTTGGCATATAAAGCAGCAATTTCGAAAATAATAATTGTAAGATAAACGGAAATAAAGATCTGTAAAAATTCTCTATGTGAAAAAAAAGAGAAGGTAGAGATTGGTGCTTCTTGGTAAAAGGTTGGGACGAATAGGGGACAAGGATTGGGATCCTACTCTATCCCGCACCCACCAGGGTGTTAAAGCTGCTATAAGAAAATACCCAAGAAACAACAGTATTAAAACAATCGACCATAATTCTTACTCATATCTGAATACGTTTCGGTTTTGTTTTCCTCCCCTGTTCCCTCTGGTCTCGGTAATCAAACTCAATACACACCTTATACCTTCCCTGCCTTCCAGGGATGCCTGCAAGTAAAAAGGGCATGGGGCGAATGTGTACGGTTGGCAGAACCTCGTCCGGCCCGTTCGGTGCAGTTTCTGGCTGCACCGTAAAAGATCAGCGTGTGATCTAGGTGCGAACCCCGTAAGGGTCCAGGGGACGAATTCCTTGGAAGCTCTTGCAATTAAGGACTTTCTTGTCGTGAGACGTTTGCTAGTCTTTCTTGGACCCAAATACCAATACCCTTTTTACATGTAAATACTGATACCAATCTGTTAGCCCAAGTCTTTGAAGGAAACAAACGCACTGTCACCCTACGTGGGGCACTCTTTGCCCCCACCCCCCCATAAGCTCAGTGAAGGGAAGGAGGGGGCAATCGCCCGTTTCCCCGTGCAGTCCTGCCTCTGACAAAACGAAACTAGTCTCCAAGGTCAAAAAAGTTATTGATAATGTATTCTGATGGTTTTGCGATAGTCTGAGAATAACATGATTATTACAAAATTATAAAAAAAAAACTAGCAATGGGGAAATTTACCAAGAAACCAAAATGCATCAATAAATTAGGCAATACCCCCCCCCCCCCCACTATCCCTTCCCCCTTAATTATATCAACGACATCAACTGTTATGTTTGTAATGCATGGGTCTCGATGGATTTTGTACCCGGAATTCCTGACGGAAATGCCCTAACCAATCAATTGCATCTTAACCAAACACATTCTTCTCCGTCTTGACATAAACAAACATGGACGTTAAACAACCAGTATGTGCCATAGGATTGCTTCTCAACTTCCACTTCATCGAGACGCTTGGTAACCTATCACTTGAGAAGACCCAAAGGTGCCTCTAACTGTTGTGTGAAAACTGGCTGTTGCGTGTTTCTCATTGAATGAGCTGTAGCATCTGTATTGATTGTTATGATGATGAAACATATCGTGATCATATAACATATAACATATACATTTGCAGTAATATAATACCAGTCAGAATTTTCCACAGATTGTAATTATTTTCAAACTACGTGATTGAAATTTATTCACTTTCGATATGGCCAAAACATGCTAGTGTACATGGTCCCTAGATAGGTGTACAATGTTCTTCTTCTCTATCTTTCAGATGGCACGACAACAAACGATTTCATAATGGCCGTGACTGACACAACTCCAGGAGTTACTTTCTTAGACTTTCTTACAACAGACGAAACTAAAACTACTAAACGAACAACAACATTAGGAACTACAACAAGTGTTGATACAACGACACAAACGGATCTCATGACAACCATTATTATCCCCTTTGACAGTACGACGACATTGCCAACACCATTGTCAGCTACGACTTATAAACGTACAACAACAATGGAAACAACAGCAAGAAATTTTGATACAACGACACAAACAGATCCTACAACAACAGTTACAACCTCTGACAGTACGACAACATTTCCAACAACATTGTCAGCTACGACTAATGAACGTACAACAACAATGGAAACAACATCAGAAGATGTTGATACAACGACACAAACGGATCCCATGACAACCATTATAATCCCCTTTGACAGTACGACGACATTTCCAACAACATTGTCAGCTACGACTAATGAACGAACAACAACATTAGAAACTACAACAAGTGTTGATACAACGACACAAACGGATCCCATGACAACCATTATTATCCCCTTTGACAGTACGACGACATTTCCAACAACATTGTCAGCTACGACTAATGAACGTACAACAACAATGGAAGAAACAACAGGAAATGTTGATACAACGACACAAACAAATCCTGCAACCACAGTTACAACCTCTGACAGTACGACAACATTTCCAACAACATTGTCAGCTACGACTAATAAACGTACAACAACAATGGAAGAAACAACAAGAAATGTTGATACAACGACACAAACAAATCCTACAACAACAGTTACAACCTCTGACAGTACGACAACATTTCCAACAACATTGTCAGCTACGACTAATAAACGTACAACAACAATAGAAACAACAGCAAAAGATGTTGATACAACGACACAACCGGATCCCATGACAACCATTATTATCCCCTTTGACAGTACGACGACATTTCCAACAACATTGTCAGCTACGACTTATAAACGTACAACAGCAATGGGAGAAACAACAAGAAATGTTGATACAACGACACAAACAAATCCTACAACAACAGTTACAACCTCTGACAGTACGACAACATTTCCAACAACATTGTCAGCTACGACTAATAAACGTACAACAACAATGGAAGAAACAACAAGAAATGTTGATACAACGACACAAACAAATCCTACAACAACAGTTACAACCTCTGACAGTACGACGACATTTCCAACAACATTGTCAGCTACGACTAATAAACGTACAACAACAATGGAAACAACAGCAAAAGATGTTGATACAACGACACAAACGGATCCCATGACAACCATTATTATCCCCTTTGACAGTACGACGACATTTCCAACAACATTGTCAGCTACGACTTATAAACGTACAACAACAATGGAAGAAACAACAAGAAATGTTGATACAACGACAGAAACAAATCCTACAACAACCACAGTTACAACCTCTGACAGTACGACAACATTTCCAACAACATTGTCAGCTACGACTAATAAACGTACAACAACAATGGAAGAAACAACAGCAGAAAATGTTGATACAACGACACAAACAGATCCTACAACAACCATTCGTACCACCTTTAGTAGTACCACTTTTCCAACAACAAAAGGAACTACTGAAACTGCTCGATCGACTGATGTTCTCACGACAGAATTGCGCCCAACCACGCACGGAATCACATCGGACGCCGACGTTACTACCCATACAACAACAGCTTTTATTTCCACGAGTAAGTAAAAACCACTTCAAAGTATTGCACTAAATGTGGTTTCTTGCTCTCTAATATTTCACTACTTATTGAACGGAACATTGTGGTGTTTCATTACAATCTTAAGAATCTTTTCATATTAAAATTATTTAGAGATTCACGTTGCAGAGGTTTTTACAATTAATATAAAACAAAAGCGATGTGATGCAACAGATTGGCGGGTTTTTGCCTTGACAGGATTTATTGAGTGATATCGTCATATGGTCAAAGGTGAGAGGTCAAAACTGTGTATTGGCTATTACGAATTTGGAGAAAATGCACCGAAACTATCATTTTTATATGGAAAATCAGAATTTCAATATGTGTATCGTTACTATGGTAAAAGGGCAGTGATCAAGATATAAATATATATTCTAGTTATCAGCTGTATCGATTACATTGTGAGGAAGATACAAATGACAAAAGAGAGGATACATTCAGAAACATATATCAGTAAACTTCTATAGAAGAGGTTGCATGAGAAAAGAAAAACAATCTATCATTTATCTCTCCTGTTTCCTTGCAAAGCATGTATATGAACGATCAACTTTACATCAGGACGCTTGGCTTTCCAATTGAAATGTGTAAGGCATCGAAATGAATTGTTTGAAGTTGGAAAGAAACTGAAAATTTATATATGAGAAAATAACAGTTTCCTCCTGGACTGGAGTTCCCGACGTTTACAATTTGATGTAAACACTAGCTTCGCATGAAGGCAAAAGTTGACTATGTCTATAAAGAAATGGACAGCTTGGAAAAAGAGCAAGAAACTGCCTCTTGCTTGAATAGCCATGCAACAGTTCTTATTTCGCTGTAACAAGTTAAAGCTTATATTCTGTGGTTCAAGAAATAAGTCCGCCCCCAAAGAATTTATCTGTTTATATGCTGCCATTTCGTCTCATCCCAAGCAATATTCGTACCATGCCCAGCCGAAATTATAACGTATTCTGGAGTGCAATTGTCTTTTCCCAAGACTGAACCTGGAGATTCCGTGACCTCATCGCAGAAATGCAGTAACGATTCCACTAACCGTAAGTTCTTATTTTTTTATATATATATTGTTTTATAAGTAAGACATGTCCTGCTCGAAATTGGGCCTATAATTAGGGGTTACCAAATATGCAAAGGCTAAGTGTACGACATGTGACGTTGTTGAAGTTTACATATTGCAGAAATAAGTAGGCCGGACATAATTTTTGTGTAACTCTCGCAAATTTGATTAACACGGTAGTTAATGAGTTGTTTATAGGCTCAGTAGATACTTCATTAAAGACGTATACTTCATGTCAGAGTAGCCCAAACACTGTAGTGCAGTTTTTTACTTCTCTCAAGAAGTTGGCAATTTTTACTTTCAGGTCGCGCACTTTCGTTGAGAACATGAGCTAAATGTTGGCGTAGGACGTTGATTACAGTCCAATAACAGTTAAAGACTTTTGAGAGTTCCTTGGTTATAATCGTAAGACAATGATTACATGGTAAATCAGTATAAAAAGATGTGTTTCTTGGTGAAAGTTACACTAAAATATCATAATACAAAGGCGATTAACGGGCCTTGTGTAAAGATGAGCAGAGTTACTCTGTAAAGGAGATAGCAAAGAACTTGTGGCTTAAATTGTGTGACAAAAATGATTGCTTATTGGTTAACGTCCGGACGGTTTCCTTTCATCATAACTCATCATATGAGGTAATCATATACACAACACTTTGTGGACCCATCATATCATCTTTGTCTGTTTCGATAGCTATATCCAATCCTTACATCGGAGTTGCTTACTTCTTGTCCCAGCTTTTGGCTTCTTTTTATTCACTTTTTTTTTAAATAATTAACAATTTGATCGTAATAATGGAAACGATGGAAGGGTTTTGGTACACTTACTTTACATAACCAACGCCATGCACAATAATGATCCACACTAAATAAATCCTAAATGAAGACACCGTTGAAGAAATTATATAGCCTTGACGTGACCAAATTTCTGATATGCCATTCTCTGCAGCTGAACAACCATTAGCGTCCAGATTGTGTACTGAAGTAGGATGGGAGGATCCAGAACTAGAGACATGTTTTTCCGCTGAAGATGCCGAAGATGAGATTGAAAGAATAGCAAATGTAAGAATGAAAAGAAATATCTCATTTTATTTAGATCAACCATATTTAAAGATTACTGGGATTTTTCCGGCGGGTATAGTTTCTGCTACAAGGAATGGGCTAACTATTTATCCTCCCGTGAGTTGATTACGTGTTAAGATATGAAGCCTTGATGCACTCCAAATAAAGGTGAATGATTAAAAACATTTTGATATACTGAGGAGAGGCTTTGGAAATAAAAGATGCGGGGTTGGTCTTTGTTTTGAAAATGTACAATCACTATATTAAGGGTACCAGGATTAATAAAACAACATGCAAGGTAAAAACGCACGCCAAGTATAAGTAAAACAAATTATGTACGTGACTGATTTCATATTCATTCACCAAAATCTGGAGTACTTCAACATACTTAGTCCTTTTTAATGAATAGTTAATCACTACAAATGTTATGGTGACCATAAACTGGTATATTTGTAGCTGTGTCGTAATACTACTTTTCCTCCAATTAAACGAAAATTCCTATTTTACTGTTTGGTAGACGACAATCACGGAAGAAAACGTGGAGGAAGTTGCTAGTGAGTTAGCTCTTATTACGACACAGACGGAAGACCTTGACGCTTCAGAAATTGACAGCGTTGCAGATTCATTAGAATCCATCTCTAATGCTAACAGTTCATCTCCAGAGGCAAGCTCTTCCCATGTTTCCTTCACTTTTTAGAATCCATGTATAAGGAATTTGCAAAATTCTGAACGATACATCAACAACGACCAACCCAGTGTTGTATTAACACTTTTCACTGCAAACAAACCTGTATTTATCTCATGGGTTTAAGCTATAAAAAAGGCAAAGAAACGTACTTCGAAAGCAATATCCAAAGCATCTGCCAACCAAATAAGTTAAATTTTCCAACAATTAATTTATTGTATTAAGATAACAACATATTTTTAAATTCCGTACAACGTTTGTTGCTTCTCAAAGCAATCATCAAAAACAGTGGTCTATATAGCTGTCATATATTGTTATTGCAGGGATGAAGTAACCATGACTACTCTGCTTATTAGAATCAGAGCTGAAGCTGGTAGGATCAGTAAAATTGTTCAGGTTGACTAGTCACATACTGTTTGTATGTATGTGTGCGTTTTTATTTATTGTTATATACTTCAAATATGGTCCATGTGAGACAAGTGTTGTAGTGAGAAGTGCAACATATTTGTCAAAGGTGATCCCAGGCCAACTCTACAGAAGTTCACAGTTAAAGAATCTCTAAAAATTAAAAGACATAAAAATAATTGTCTACCGGCTAGTATCAAGTTCTCAATGGAGTTTTCCTGAATAACGAAACACATCAGTTACTGCTCAGGCTTTTAGAGCAGCCCAATAATATTTGCTGGTATGATAATTAATAAGCAGCTATACAGTGTTTATGCTAGGTATGAGAATCATCCCCAAATGTTGGACAGACGATTGATAATCGACTTAAATTCTATAAAAAAAATTAAATGTCTATTGTCAGGGAATTCCAGAGCCTTTTCTTTTCTACTTATAAACAGCGACTGGTATTCAGCCATTGAAAAGCTTAAATTTCGATCACTGCGTACACTTGCTGATATTGAACAATATTTCAATTATGTAACTCATTTAATAAAACAAACAAGACTGATCTATGTGACCATAACATAATCCATACAGTGCAATTTATTGAACAACATTTTTCTTAAGAAGTGTTTATAGCTGTACCTTCTGACAGATGAATAAACTGATTCTATGTGCTTCATTTATTAGGTAACAGAATCTGTCCTTGGAACAGTTAACAACTTAATGGAAGTGAACGAAACTGAATTGGTAGAAGCCGACGCTTCGACCAGTGTTATTAACTCACTTGAACAGCAGGTCTCTAATGTTCAAGAAAATCCAGAAAATTTTACCGATGTTCAGGACAACGTTGGAGTAAAGGCAGTCAAGTTTGACCCGGAACTTACTAAATCGATTACATTTATCAATTTAATTCCAGAGGAATTCACGGGGAGTGATGTACTCAATACCGATCTCTCGGAAGAAAATGCTCAATTATACAACGAGCGATCGGAAGTGCTTTTAAATCGCAGCGCATCTTCTATTTACATTCCTTCCAATATTTTAGAAATTGCGCTACAGGGTAATTGTTCTTATTTCATTTAAGTCATTAAAGTCATTAGTCCCTGACGGGTGGGTGGGTATTAGGCAGGCCCCCACCCTGCTTTGCTAATAAAAACACAATAGCTCCCATTCTTATTAATCATAAGACGTGCCTCTTTGTGTTAATGAAATCAACCTAGCTAATCCCACTTTTGTAATGAAAAGTGTTCTTTTGTTATTCAAAAGTGACCTTTTGTTGATAAATTAAGAAACCTCTAATTAGAAAGTGTCTTTTTTTGTAAAATAATATTTAATCAGTACCGTTGTGTTGTCATACATTCAAATACTGGAATGTTTTGAGGTGATTTGGCGGTTTGGTTCCTGAAAGTCATATCATGTCCCACTGCTCTTCAATGCCATCACTCCCCCTTACACGTTGTATAATGTTTACAATTATTTCAAGATGTTTTTCCTTCATGAACAATCATACAAATCTTGTAGATCTTCCCCTTTACTTTTCTCAAAAGAGCAACCGAACTTAACGCAGGTTCCAATTAGTTTCTTCTTGTATAAAGATTCACGACTCTTTCAAACAAGTAAGAAGCCACCGACTGGAAGTCCGGACTTAAATGTGACACTTAGAGAAGCAATATTGAGTCAAGTGATTGCAGCTACCCTTGAAATCGACAACGTAGTAGTTGAAAATCTGCCTCCAAATTCATCGGTTATTTCAAGGTTTCAACTATCAGAGGTAAGTTTAATCGGTTCTGAGATTAAATATAAAGCAACACGCAAACATTAAATCGTCTTAAAATAGTCACTTCCCATTAATTCTAAAGAAAATTTGTAAAATGAAAAAGACACAAATATCTTCGAAAACCTGATATAGGCCTAGTTATTTATTTATTATCTTGTGTATATTTATATAGAATCCAAAATAGTATATATATATATATATATATATATATATATATATATATATATATATATATATATATATATATGTATCGTCCCCGTTCTGGCGTAGTGACGAATGTTCAAAATGTGAGTTTTGAGAAAACGCGGTTTAAAGATTTTCACATTTTGACTTTAGTATAGCGTAATTAAAAAAGGATATTTTGTACCGAAAGTTATCAATATTTTAAATATAACAAATAGAACTTTGAGTTCTCATATTTGTTGCTGATCGAAAAATTTCTAACAAAGTAGTAATTTTAGTGTAAACATATTCGTCGTTATGTCATGTCATTTTCAGCTAATTTTAGACATTCGTCAAACATTCGTCACTATGCTAGAACTAAATTTTGAAGTTTCGTCCTGTCACAGACTTGTATTCGTCACTTTTATGTGTAGTGGCTAGGGTACACCGTGAATGTTCACTGTCACATGGGGAGAGGAAGGGGAAGGGATATGATGAAATGTGAACACATGCAGTTGCAAAACTAATATAGTTCCAGTGGCATAATCTGTTAAGTCGGAACTCTTATAAAGCTCACAGACTACGGAAAATTGTGTGCAATTATTCATTTTCAAGTTAGAGTATTACGTGAAATGTCTCTGACAATAGTTTCTAAGTATCTTTCAAACGCTTTGGGAAGCTTTTCCACTATAGGCCTACTATCCCCTTAAACGGAATGTGAAATTTTTGTTACGCTCACAGGCACGTTCATAATATCCAACCCAACCCGTGTGAATCCTCAGATTTAAAGAAGGAAACAAATGTGCCATTGTTCAAGTGTTTCCAAGTTGTACTATAGTATGTTGTTCCTTCTTTATATTTCCTTCCAGTATAAACATAAAAAAATTCTTACGCTCACAGGCACATTCATAATATCCAACCCAACCTCGTGTGAATCCTCAGATTTAAAGAAGGAAACAACTGTGCCATTGTTCAAGTGTTTTCAAGTTGTACTGTAGTATGTTGTTCCTTCTTTTTATTTCCTTCAAGTATACATATAAAATTTATAGAGAGGAGTCATATAATACCTCAACAAGAAGAATAACTCATATAAAAGTTTTTTTTTTAAGATGATAGGATACCGAACAGTCCAAGAATAACTAATAGAAAAGGGGAGAAAATGTCAAGATGATAGGATATCATATAAAATACATCTACACATACAAAAGTAAATACATAAAACGATATAACAAACAGACTACAACAAACATTCTAAGTGCTCGAATGGAATGTATAAAGCAGCACGGTAAATAAATGAGTTTCTGTAAACTTACGTTCGGTATTTTGTGGGGATTCCTTAGATTTCTGCTCGATTTGTGCAGGAGAATTTTTAGTACAGTATACAAAGGGTGCTTCTTATCACTGATGATCCTGTTAGCCATTCTTGTAAACTCAGGTCTTGCCGCAGCATTTACTTGTTCTAAAAGAATATGGCAATCTAAATTAAATATAGCCGATGTGTATTTAAGAAACTTCATTCTTCTTTCCTTGCTTTTTTTTGCAATATAAAATGGTACCAGACAGGCACTCTATAGATCACATGTGCCAGGTTGAATAAAAGTATTGAAAACATTTTCCCTAGCATTTTGGTTAAAGAAAGACACAACGTAAGCCACACTAGATACTTTGTAATATACCTATTTTAATACCTTGATGCTTTGCAAGAAAAGGTCAAACTGTCGTCGATGTATACTCCAAGTACTCAGTTTTGGAGGTTCTAGCCACCTCAGCTCCCTCAATAATAATACGTTGCGATCTTGATAGAATGAGATCTTCATGTTTTATGGTTTTATTTTTAAAAACAAATTTCCTTTATTTTTGGGGTTACGCAATAAAGTCTTGCGGTCACATGTTGGAACTATGTCATTTAAAGAACACTGAAAATTTCATTGGTCAGTTTCAACAGAGCTCTTAGGACTTGTGCATGATACAGCAGTATCATCGGCATATTTTGTAACAGAAATGTGTGAGTTTTACCTAATTTCATCAGTATATATGGTAAATAATATTGCATACAATGGACCCCCACCCCCAAGGCACACCCTTTATTTCCGATATTTCCGATAACCCATTATCCAACTTAACTTGTCTGGACCATCCTTGAAGAAATTGTGTCAGCCAATGAAAAGACATGTTACTTTGATAAATCGTAAAAGATCCTTTATCAATTGATTTGGCAAGACAGTATTAAACGCACTTGAAAAGTCAAGAAAAAGACCCCGCCTTTGTTATAATTCTTTCCTTACAATCTTAATGAGACATAATATCATGGATTAATCAAACGTTTGATATGGATATGGATTCTTCGAGTGGCTTGCAACTTCCGCTCTGGAACAGCAAGTGCCTTCTCCTTTCTTATGTCAAGCAACCTTATGGGTTAACAATCCCAATGTATGGAAACCAGGGCTGAGGGTGTATCAGTTTGGTGATGTTCATTTGGTTTGTATGTCCATATTCTGACTTGGTTTATTTTTCCAAAAGGTCTGGTAAAACTTCCCCTATGATGCTGAACTTCTTAGTCTTTGGAAGAAACATCCAAGGTTCTGTCAAATCTGAAGGTTGCTATACAAATTTTCTAGTAATTCGGTCTAAACACCCCCTCCCTCCCCCTCGTCTTTTTAGCAAAGTAACTACTTAAGTATAAACTATGCTAGTACCTTCCAAAGTTTCATGTTAAAGTATGTTACCTTCAAATATGTCACTAGGTAATACTAAGCCAGATAAAGTTAGTTTTATTTTAGGCTAGAGTAATGCTCGTGATGAGCAAAGCCGCCAAAAGCTAAGAGACACCGTACTTCTTTAAGTAGATGTTACACTTTTAACGTTTCTTTACATATCAAATTGAAGAACGGAGGAAGTCTTAAGTGGAAATGAGCTGGCGATTGCATGTTTTAATTGGTCATAATACTGGTATTTGTTTATTGTTTACATTCACATTGAAAAGGAGCAGGAAACCAATATATTACATTATATCGTTCCCCCCCCCCCCCCCCATCATCCCAAGTGGCACATGACATTACACATTGCCACGACTTTTAAAAACCAATTTACTCCCGTACCGTGCAAGATAATGGACTTATATATTTAAGATATATTTTAGGGAAAAGTTCATCACAAGGATCTTGGTGATATACGTTCATTGTGATGGTTTGGGATTCCTTCCCTTCAATCCTTAGGTATGGTTAGGCTAACTCCAAGAATGGCTTAAATTACCTAAACTTGGTCCAGGTATTAAAATTTGAGTGATTTATTCATCATATTTATACGAGTTACACCCATTGTCATCAATGTCCGTCAGTGACTTACACCACCTGTTTCTTCATTTACACACAGCTCTAATTAAATGTACCGACACTGTTACACCGATTCAGTAGAGATAAATAGCATTACTCCAGTCTACTGTCACTAGCTACTCGCGCAACAGATACAAGAATCGAATGTACTGCAATCATAACACTAGGCTACTATTCAGGAATATTATTGTTGACCCACTGGTCATTCTGTTTTCACGAGTTATGCTATCGTGTATGAAATGCTGCATTAAGCAATTAAAGGTGGAAATAATAAAAATATTACCTTCCCATAATCCTTGGTGTTTCAAATGGCAGTTAGATGTATGGACCTTAGACAAATTGTGTTACTGGGTGGTTTTATTGATGACTAAAGTATTCGTCAGTTTGTAAAAACGAGAGTGGGCCCTAGGTGGACATGCGTCAGTAATGAGTCAGAAAAAAACGAAAAAAAATAGACAGCTTTAAAACTTATAACCCGGCTGAACCGATTCTTCACCCTCGAAATAGGTAAGAGCAATATTTAACTCAATTTCGCCAAAAGTGCACATTCGCCACTACGCGAAAACGGGGACGATATATATATATATATATATATATATATATATATATATATATATATATATTTATATATATACTATTTTGGATTCTATATAAATATACACAATATATATATATACACACACAAGATAGATTTAGATATATAGATATATTATCTTAATTAACTATATAATAATATGCATAATTTCAAATTTATTATCACAGTCACTAAATGCCAACGAGACTATCTTATACCGAAAGTGTGTTTTTTGGGTATCACCCGAAAGAAGTGCCGAGGATAGCTACTGGTCTGAGGAGGGTTGTCATATGACCGTGGATGGCAACCAGACTGTTTGTACATGCAATCATCTAACTAGTTTCGCCGTGCTTGTGGTAAGTTAATCATTAACTTTGAAATCTGTGGTTTAGATTAATGGGGAAATTCTCTTCTCTGATTAGAGCGGGACTAACTTAAGGCTGTGGTACCGGTAGCAGGAAAGACGGGAAAGAAAGGGGAAACTACCATAGTTCTCTGAATAATCATAAGATAAGTAAATGAATGAACAAAGCAAAATTGACTGGGAAATTATATATATATATATATATATATAATAATATATAATATATATATAATAATATATATATATATATATATATATATATATATATATATATATATATATATATATATATATATATATATATAAAATGGAAAAGGGCAAATCATTTCCTGGCTGGGAACGGGATTTGCACTAGTGACCTCTGGATTCCATTCACAATTCTCTACCAACTGAACTATCTAGCCCTTAGTCAGTTAATAGGTGAAGATCCCTACATAGCCGTTCTTGCTACTAAGAAGTTGGTTTGATAGAAAACCATGTTCATTCAATACCATTATATGGAGAAGTTTCAACCAACTGAATGCATAACGCTTCGCAGTCGTTGATATTCCCTAAACTAAAATATTTTAAAAAATAAGCAATTTTTGTAGTAAAACTTTTATTATTTTCTCTTAAATGCAATGAGAGCGCTGCAGCTTTCCACGGCACGCACGATGGATTGCATCGTAAAGTTTTCAGTACCATGGCCTCAATTTTCCTCGACCCTAAGAAGTTCCCTCATGGTTTTGTTCGATGGAAGCTGTCATGGCGCAGCCTAGAGTTGGTAAAAAATCGATGTCAGTGAGAGGTATTTCTGGGGAATTGGGTGCCAAAAGAGGGCAAGGGAAGAACTATGGGGTCTTCAATGACGATACTAAGAGAATTCGACAAATTGTCCCAGTGAAAACCTCATCAAACACCGCTCTCCCTCTAACGCTGTCACCGAAACAGAAAATACATTTACACTTGGAATTCCCCGTACCTACACTACGTCACAAGCAAACAATTACCCACGTGACAGAACAACCAATGGCGTCAGAGGAATCAGTTCGAGCAAAGACTCACACAGGCATTTCCTTCATCACGTCCTCAGCTCTCTGTCAGTCCTTCTGTTTATTTGTCCGTTGTTCAGTCATTCTCCCCACCCCCTCCCTACACCCCCTTAGGAGTAGTAGTACGTTAAGTCTCGTCTATCTGACATGCTCAGTGATTAACCTCCGCCACGTATCACGATCTTGCGCAAGGTTTATTGCTTCCTTGAAATTGTTAATGTTAACGTTCTTAAATTGCGACTTTCCAAGCAAGGTAGTCACGGGCCTTCCTGATGGTTTAGCAGGATGTCTCAATGCTTCTCTTAAAGCAACCTTTGCTGGAGCGTCCTCCTGAAGTCTTGCTACATGACTGAAAAATCCCCCCTCCCTACCCCCTTATACATCATTCCATTTCTTTAATATTATACGATATATCAAATAATGTAGAAAATATTGTTATACCGTTCGTTGTGTGATATATTGGTATTGGCATTACAGTCTTTACGTTAATTACTGTCTCTTAATTAATTTCATCTAGGGTATTGGTACAGCTCTACCCCCAGCGGCCATGATTACACTAACCGTTATTACCTGGGTAGGATCTTGTCTGTCTATAACTGGCTTAATTGTTTGCTGCCTGACCCTCGTCTTGATAAGGTAAGTTCAAAGATAGTTTAACTGGTTATCATCACGGGCAACCATAGCACAGTTTTAATCCATTAAACTAACCATACCGCTCTTGCTTTACATATTCACCTCACTCGTCCGTCCCCTCATCACTCCTCACTCTCATTACCCTATATACCCATCTCTTTTCAGGTCTCAATAATTTGACTTAGCACACTCTTTAACACAGTTTATCATATTCTCTTCAACTAAACCATTCAGGCCTCCCAACTATTCTACGTATGTACTTGGATTCTGGCTGAATAACATTTGATACCTTCTGTTATCATCGACGATGTGGACGCATATGATCTTCCGATGTTAAAACGGAAATCATCATGTGGCAATCATATGGACTTTTGGTTATTTGTTCAATATCTATTTATTTCTCTTCAGGTCCAGTCAGCTGCTGTGGCTTTTCAGAAATTTGGTGTCATTTACCATATTATGATATATAACGAATGTTGGACAATAAACAAAAGCTACCGCTATCCATTATATCTTCAAAAAGAATGAACATTTGTATGCATGTATTCTAGATCCTCCTGCAATCAGGAACTCGCGAAGAAGCCTCATTGGCTTATCAAATCCGCAAACCGACCAAAGTCAGTCTCTAACATTCATATTTAACGTCCATGAACTGTTAATTGTCAACAACTCTGTAACTGGACGACATACATTCATCTTGGAGTGACTCGAACCGGGGACCTTATGATTGAAAGGCACCGGCATTCACCACTGAGCTAACACTCCTAGCTAACATTTGAAATAGTCATGTCACCCTTCTCATTTACAATTCACTCTTCTTAGGTAAACAACCAAATATATGACTGCCATAATTGGAGGAGAGTGTAGTTGTTGTCTATATAATTAAGAGAGCTTATAACAAAATCGTAGTCAAATAACTCAATATTCCCATTTGGGTATAATGATGTCATTGCAATACTGTACATACGTACTATGAAATACACTTTGCAACCAAAATCAATATTATTTTCGTTTTCTCTAATTCATCATTTAAACAAAGATTGTTAAAACTTCGTTTTATTCTCCTATAGAAAATTGAGAAGGAAACAGGCTTCTCAGATACACCTCAACCTCTTTGTTTGTCTGATCGGTTTTTACATTACCTTTTTGGTGGGAGACCTCTTGAAAGACAATCCAGTCCATTGCAAGAATGTTGCAGCTAGTATTCAATACTTTTGTTTGGCCACTGTAGGATGGATGTCGGCAGAAGCTGTGAACATGTATTATCGACTCGTGCGAAGAAAAAACATAGCTTATTTCATTCCGATCTCTTGTGTCATAATTTACGGTAAGCGATACTTTGAAGTCATCTTTTAGCTATTAATTTATACAGATCAGCTGACATGAAATTTGGGGGTTTATAATTCATTACGGTGAGCGATAGTATGAGTCCTGCTTACAATAACTTTGTGTATTATTGATGTTAAAATGACTCGTACTAACAGACATCATATTTCTATACTTAATATTTAACTGATCATACCTCGTGATATATCAGGGTGTATTACCTTCACAAATCATAATTACGTCTTATACACATCATATATGTTGATTATAAATCGATCCGTTCCAGTTGAAGAGCGGTTTCTAGATCACTGATTCGAAAACAAAAGATTTTTCTATTGTCTTTCTTTTCCAAGGTTTGTCACTTGTGCCAGTCATTGTAGTGTTTACCATCTCAACATTTGAATCAGAAGGATAGTAAGTTATGTCAACTGTGTTTATCTCGTTTTTACCTATTTTATGTATAAACTATTGCATGTTATGCGAAGAATTGAATTAACAGGCCCAAATTTTCAGTCTCAGTAAGGTAACAATAGAGTGGACTATACTATATGTTTTAGCCTTTTTGTTGTACGGTATTTATAAATGGAAAAAAGAGAGAAGAATTATATACTAGAACAGTACTTTCAGGATACCAAAGCCTGTGATGTACCAATTGAACTACTTACCAACTAGGTGATAATATTAACTTTTGAGTGTTATCTAAGTGTGCCAGCAGTCAGAAGCCGTATGTACCTTGTGTAGCAAAGAACGCAATCATTGGCTGAGAAAAGATCTCGAGCCAGAGCCCTCAGAATCACAAATCTCCTATCCCCACCCCCCCCCCCTCTTCCCGCCCTCTCTCGCATTCCTTTTCTCCCTATATGTATGTAAACGTTTTGAAAAATGATAAGATAAAAAACTTGTTCACATTTTCACTTTAGGCGCAACATTTGTGTCACATATACTCTAACGACTGAACTCTTTTCCTTATTTTCGTTCTCACTCAGTTGTTTTCTTCCTCCTGGAAATTCACTCTACTACGGATTTCTTCTGGAAATACTAATTATGACGCTGTTCAACATGATCATTTTTTCAATTGTGGTTCGTAAAGTCGTCTTTAGACCAGTAATGTCAACGAGTTCAACGAGTTCGAGAAAGGAAGTCATCTCCAGGATTCAAATGCTGGTAACTTTTTGGATCCTGCTTGGTCTGTCCTGGAGTTTTGGATTTCTCGCAGTTATACCAAACAGGAAGACAATCACTTTCGAAGTTCTCTTTTGTATATTCACTTCACTTCAGGGACTGATCCTAGTCGTAACAATCTATGTTAAAAATCCTGAAATTCACGAGGCATTTAAAGGAACGAAAAAGCTATTTTGGATGAAGATAGGAAGCTCTGACATGAAGAGCACCAACTCTGACGGAGTCCCATCATTTTCAGAACTTGTCAAACTGCAATCCTTCAAAAAAAGCGGAGAACTAAAAAATGCATCCAAGACCGATAGTTATTCAACGAAAGATAACAATTAGAAAGTAGTATCCATGTTGATTACGAGAGCACAGAAATAGATGTAGAGGAGGCAGAACTATTCTTTTTTACACACGTGACCTTCACGTGCAGTTTTCAATTTAACCATAGAACGGTACATATTTGCTCAACAGTATACCTTGTCATTGCAAGATGAGTATCACTGCATGTGGTAGGTTGCCCGCCTAACCTTCCTTGGTTACAGATAGAAGTTGTTTTTTTTTTATGTGCCTATATGTTATGTTGCTGCTACCGGATATTTTAGTAAAGATTTAAAAGTATAGTTTGTGTATGATTTCATAGCAAGATTGTATAATTATGTAGACATGCTCGTGTTTCCTAATTAATATTTTGCATAACTAGTTTATTCCATGATGAACACAGAATTATTATTTCGGTTTATGATAAAGTTGTTAGCAAATGGTGAGCAATTTTTGGTTGGTATCCATTCTGGTACAAAACTGACTACTTGTTTAAGAAGGAAAGCAACGTCATTAAACGTAAAATAAACGTAAAGTTCCATGTGCATTTACATTTTTATACTATACTAGTTACAATGAGCTCAATTACGTTCCTATTCCATAGGCCTATATAATGACAATACTGCAGACAAGAGAGAATCAAGATCAAATTTTGTTTTAATTTACACGAAGGCAAACATGTAACGAAGTTTATTGACTTGATTATTACTATTAAACGTTAACATTCTAACTATTATAATTGTTACATAATGATAATTTCTTCATTGTTCTTAATCATTCTATCGTGTGTACATTACGAGTGTAATTGATATCCGTCAAATCGTCACTGCAATCACTATCTCGATATCAATGATACAGGAATCCGGACCCATCCAACGGATATACAAGTAGCAGCAATATCAGCACCCCTTTTCCCCCGCAAACCCTATAGACAGCTTGGTTAGCCTTACAGATTAACGCGCCTAAGCCACTGATACCACTTGAGACAGTTAAGCGCATTCAAAAACATCTTAACAAGAGGCTATACACTAGATGAAACGGGGCACAGAATTTCCTCCTATTTGTCTACTTTACGGCTTAGATCCCAGATGAAAGTTCCTCTTTTTCACCAAAGCCACTCAACCGAAACCACAATGGAATAAAGACCAAATGGTCTCTTTTTTTACATTGAGAACTTATACTGTGTTTAAATTGCCTAGTTATACACATACGAACCTATATACAGGACTTAGAGGAGACGAAGGAAGGGCAAACGTGTTCAAGCATTCCAACTGCTTAATGGCGAAAGTGCTATCCGTAATAGTACCATAGTTCTATGGGGACAACTAAAATCTCGACAACAGACATCGGATTATTACGTTTGCAAGGTAATCGTGACTTCAAGTATCAATAATTTCTGAAAAATGTAATACAAATGAGAAGCACGTGAGAGTTAGAAGTTTTAAAATTAGTCGTAGCTTAAGGCTTATACAAATGTGTAGGCCTACAATTGCCTAAACAGTCATAGGGCTGGTTGCGTTATGCTATACTGTTGGCCTGCAAGGTAGTTTAAGTTAAGACAGTTAGTCAGCGGGAGACTTGCCTTATGACTAATTGTACTTACTCATTTACTAAGTTGGAATACTATTTCTGATGGGTAAACCGTGGATTTCTCCTGGATGAAAAACCCACCTTACTTTGGCAGGCCATCGGGGTCGATCCCAAGACCTTCCAGAAGTTCGTTTTCCATTGCTTCTAAACCACCGTTTATATCCACACGACCATATAGCACTGGTACAATGGAACAATGTATGTAGTGATCCTACATTGGATATAAGAATAAATGTTAGAATGATTTGCGAAGAAAACAAAAAGGACCAATGTCGTCGTTTGTGTTTGGGGGGGCATTTTTGCAAGTCGCGTTCATTGGTAGAGAAAAATCTACCAACTACTTATAATTTTTTTGAAGGTAATTTGAAATAATTCTCTAACCTTAGAAAATTATTCAAATGTGAGCGGTTGCTATGTACAGTAGGCCTATCAGTTATCTCAAAGAAGAATATAGCCTATATAAAGACTTCATCAAAATTAAAAAGCAGGGATTTCTAAGGTACGGAGGTTCTAATATCCAATATGAAAATGATAAATGTCATATAATACTTACATCTCTGGCATGTACGGGAAAAGATGTCTAGAACTCACTTGATCATTTTTTTTTTTATTAAAATCCGTTTTTGTGCATGTATTTTGCAAATCGTAGGCTTCGTATTTAACTTCCTGTTAGTAATTTGTGTTTCTTGATACATTTCCTCCAAATTCTTATTCATTTGACTTCTTAAATCGACGCAATGGGTGCTCAGTACGTTCGTTTTAAAAGTATTGAAAGTGTTCATGCAGTCTTTCTTAGTATACTAATGCAGAAGAATCCTAACTTTTCGATATATAACTTATATTGCTAATGTCACCTGCAAGGGCGTAGGAACCGGGGGGCTGGGGGCGCCAGCCCCCCCCCCCCGGTTAAAAATATGGGGGGGGGGCAGAAGTATCATTCCGCCCCCCCGCTCCGCAAGTCAGAAAACCCCTTTTTCATTTCCAAATGAGAAAAAAATATCATAGTTGGAGCACCAAATTGCATCTAAGGCCAGGTGAAAATGCAAAATTATTTACAAAATGGAGTGGGATGTTGAAGTGTGCTATATTGCACCAAATTGCATCTGAGGCCACCTGGAAATGCAAAAAAAGTTCAACCTCCCCCAGGCCGGCCATCATTCTTCAGCCCCCCCCCCCCACTCAAAAGTACCTTCCTACGCCACTGGTCACCTGACTAATAGTAGGCTATTTACCGGGAAATACCTATTGGCCTATTTGTTGTATCAAATTGTAAGACCTTCCTTACTATATTCTTTTCACACTGCTTTTCATTTACAGCTTTCACGAATAGTAGACAGGACTAACATTTTAGTAGACGGACATAAGATGGCTCCCAAAGACCAGTGTGGACTTAGTCAGTTCTTTTTCAGTGGCGTTGATCCAAACAGGTTCGCATATCCACAGGTAGGATCAGCAGATTTTATATTCCTCAGTTAAGGGACGGTGTAAATCACATGCCAATTGCTATGATACAAACAAATCGTAAACACGTACTTTATGTAAGGTTAAGCTAAGAATAAGCTGCAAATGTTTGATGCGTTTACGTAGTTTGGCATCTGTTTTAAATTCTTTCTTTCTAAATATAGTCAACCACATCTACCTAAGCAATTTTAATCAACTAACATATATCAAAATATTTGGTCAGCAAATTGGTTAAATAAATTATAATTTCCCATTTTTCTCACAGACTCGATGGCCTTTTCTTCCCGGTACTTTCATACTTTATCGAATCCTTTTAGCAGGATACCAGGTAGCTGTATTTACGTTGGTTCTTCTCTTCTGGGGAGTACCGCCATATTACTCGCCTGTCGACGACAAAGCAAAATGGTTCATCTATAGTTCAAACTGGGCTTATCTTGTTACCGTATTATACACTCTTTGGACGGCTTTGACTACGGTTTACTGGCATATGCGTGGAGAAAATCGAAGTAAGACTATAATTACAGCACTTTGACTATTTCCAGTAATAAAATGTCATTACAATGTACTTCCCATACGCTTCCTCCAGTTATTACAACATTGTTTGGCAACCATCATGGTCCTTGCAGTATGAATGCAATATATATATATATATATATATATATATATATAGTCCGAAATGTTGTAATTAGTTGGAATCATATGCAATTAAGTAGGCTAGGGTAAAAAGAACATTTGTTGTGGTCATTAAGTTGTATGTTATCTTATGAAATACAAGCAATTTGCCCTTTTTGAGTGAGACGAATAACTCCACACTCTTTGTACAGGTAATACCGGTATCAAGTGTCTTTGCAGGACGAAGGTCACGAAATTGCAAACATTATAACCATAGCTTAAGTGTCTTTGCTATAAATGCATGGTGAATGAAATAAATAAACTTTTGAGATTGCGAAGTTGTTTATACTGTACCGCAGTGGTTATGTCTCTGTAATGTTTACCTCCCAACAGATAGTCCTGGATTCTTCTACTATGCAAAAGAAGTCACTGAGCAATATTCTGGCCAATCGATAGAACTGAGTCAGCCGATCGAAAGACGAAGCTTCACTGCTCCCATGCCTTGGTATTTTAAAGTGACGTGGTTTCTACAAGTCATTGCCTGTAGCTCCCAGTTAGCAACAACTGCATTCTTCTGGGTCCTCCGATCTGAACTGGAATATTACTCTATCAACTTCTTCACTCTGAACGTCCACGGTGTGTCTCTCGCTCTTGTCACCTTTGATTTCCTCGTTTCGGCGAATCCCTGTCGAATTCTGCATTCGATATATATCGGGTTGTTCGGATTAATGTATTACCTGTTCACGTACATGTATCACTCTTTAGGTGGATTTAACCCCAGCGGTGGGACTTACATTTATGAAGACCTCTTGGACTGGGAGATTAATCCTATGTTCACCGCCCTCATAGGTATAATTGTAGTCATTGTCGGATGTCCTCCTTTACACATCATCTTCTTCCTCCTTTATCTCATCAAGGTGGCTTTTGCAAAATGCTGCGTCTGCTGCTCATTTCGTATTCCGGGAGAAGGAACGATGTCTTAAAACTGCATATTCTGCATTTGGTTGTTAATTTTTGTGTCACGCTGGGGTGAGAGGAGGGGGTGATAGGAGGGGACATGTGCGCCTCTTATAATTCTTTTAAAATTTCTCTCTGAACTGCAAGTATTTTTTTCCTGTTCAAAACAAGGTATATTGGATACATGAGCAAACTCTACGCGAGAGAGCATTTTTTTTACGTTTTACCAATGGTTTCTTTCTTACCACTATTTCGGTAGTGACTTCGGTATCTACCAACACTTGTCTCCTAGACATCATAAAATATCAAAGTAATTAATTACCGTAGTAATTAAACCATCAACCATGTCCGGAGAAATTTGTGTCCCACAACTTTTAAGGTGATGTGTTGTGTCATTTGTATACTTCACACTTATTTTCCTCTTCCCTGGTATGATTTCGTCGGATAATTTTCGGGACTTATCTTTACATTCATCTGAAACTTTCTAAACGGTTGTATACGTTACCACAATCTTGTTACAAACTATACGCAAAGTGCAGCTGTAATCCAATATTTCTCAACAATAACACTTTCGTATTTTAATTAACATTTCCCTCATACTTAGTTCGAATTTGGAAAAGCATAACTATGTGTAATGTCGAGTACCATATCGTAGTTTCTTGTTTTTTTTTTTTTAGGCTGAGAGATAGTAACATTATAACTTCGTATACGCCCATATCAAACGAGGGATTAATAACAATATGTGTTACAAATCCATGTGTTATCACATACTTATAAATGGAATATCATACTGCATTTTACACTAACTTATCAGAGAAACTATTCACTATATAATTACACTGTCAATTCGATGGATGGCGCTATGTCATTTTTATACCATATACTGTAGCTTTTAATCTGTATAATAGTTTGTCAAGCCTACTTTTAATGCATGTTCCCGCTATCTGACCGACGGTAACTGCCTGTCATTTTTATCTCAATATTTTAGTATACTTCGCACAATTCATCATGTATTCTTTCATTTGTCGTATTCAACGACTTCACACCATAATAAACAACTGTACAAGCATTTAATCAAGCCCGTGAGTCGTGCTTCATTAATGTCGTCTGCCAACACACCAGGCTTCTAACTCACCCATGTGTTTTATGTTATCCTGGATGAACAATTTAAAATGCCAATCATACGAGTTCTTAAACTGTTTATAACTTTGTTGCACTATTCTTACTACCGTCCGATTAAACAGGAAATTCTATTTACAAATTTCAAAACACAATACCGGTCTGTTTGTCCCACGCCACTACCCCCCCCCCCCCGCCCCCCTCAAAAAAAAAATGTCTCAAATTAATAATTGAATTATGCTGTGGAAAACAGTCAAGTTCAAGCACTTAATAATATTTACAAAATCGTTCTTCGTGGGAAGCAGGGTGGTGGAAGTAATCCTCACATTTAAGAATTACTGCCAATGAAGTAGCTACTTCATTCACAACCAATCAATCAACCAACCAACCAACGAACCAATCACAACTTATGGTAAGAACTCTCCAGGTAAGCTCCGCCTACACGTGTGCTCTCCAGAGTGAGAGAGAGAGATAGTTAAAAACATCTGGCGTTTAACATCTTATTGTTCTGGAAGAGTTAAGCTTAGACAGGTTTAAAACTTGTTCTTTGTAATGGAGCGTGAGAAACTTGGCAGGAAGCATCTCCCAAGGATGCCTCCAACTATGGAAAATATCTGAACGGAGTAAATTAAACATATTCTATACAATTACGGCACTACAATCAAAAACTGGTCTCGTTTATCGTTAAAAACTGAAATTATTATATTACCTTGGAAATAAGGCAAGTTCAGCATGCGCAGTTGTTACTTGGGTGGTGGTAAAGTTATCAAAGGACAGTGTTTTGTCATATTCAAATGTTGTTCTTAATAAAACAATACATAGGATACATGAACAAAAGGATATAGGATGTTAGGAAAACTGTTGAACACATCTTTAGTCAAAAATGAATTTTCCTCTGGAATATCCCTTAAGCCAGAAGAACACTCCAGACGGAATTGGAATTTTAAATTAAAAACAACCCTGAAACAATAGTTTGTTTCACGTTTCATTTATTTAATAAAAAAACTGCAAAGTGTTATTACAAAAATACCACTAGTTAATTCTTTTTTTTTTTTCCAATAAAATTTGATACAAGCATATGCAATGGGTATAAGTAATTCTAGCCCAAACAAATCTGCTTTCTTATTTGTAATTATAATTAAAAAACTTTAGCAGTTTTGGCATTTAAGCTATTTATATGCTATATTTTAATTTATTATTATCATTAAAAGTAGCTATAACTAAATAAAAAACTTGTGAAATTGTTTTATTCTATCCCAAATCATATGATTTATTTCTGAAGTAGCAATAGGGTTTAACATATATACCTCGCGTTTTCTGGAAGAAACAGAAAAAGGAAAAATTGGGTCGCACCTGAGAATAAATTGATGCAAAGCCTAGGAAAAATTTAAAACATTTTTGTAATTTTTGTTGTTGTTGTTAACATTACAATGAGTCAAATATGCCTATTCTGTATGATATAATGAAAATACACTTAAACAAAAGTTCAGTTATTCCTATACATTTTTTTATTGGTTTATTAATGTGCCAAATAGGTTAGTACTTTCTCGTTACCTGATTTGAATGACAAACTTTTCTCTCTTTTCGAAACACTTGTAGCAATACAACAGGTTTGGGTGTTGCTCATACTGAGAGCAAACAAATACATCAAGCTATTGACAACTTCTAATATCAACGTAGAGACTTAAAAAAAGAGGAATTGCCAAGTTACAGTTAAACTTGTAGGTGAAATGTTTCATATGAATATTGACCTTTGACCTTCTTTGCTGATGTGAATATGGAATCTCATCATTTGCCTTCTTTTTCGTTCTCGTTTTTTATACAACACTCCTGACTTATATTTCCTTCTATCAATAATTGGAAATAGCTGCTTCTCCAGATTTTTTGGTCAATTCTATACCTCTATGGATTTCTTGCCTTAGTATAAATATGATTCTTTCTAAATTCTTTCCTTTTCCATCTCTGGTATGAAGTATATGCGAAGATTCTTTCTGATGGTTATGGTATGATACATTTGTAGAGAAAAAATAAAACCAGAGTAATTAATGTACATTCAGCCTCAACTGATATGAAAATGACATTTTATTGTCATGGTACAACATCTTTCCCATCCTCTTTACAGAAGTCATTAGGTAGCAACTTTAGAAGCAACTTTGCTAGGCAATAAAACGTTGACACTGTCTGCTGTTCCTGACAGAGTAAAAAACAGGCAGTTCAAAAGTGATCAAAGGCAAACTGTTAACACTGACTTAAATTCCTCACATTCTTAGACATTTTATTCTTCCAACTTTGAAGTCAAAAATGTATCTACAACAAGTCATATTCTGATGAGAGTTACAATTCTAGAAGCCATGGTCACTCTCATAAAAGCGACCCTCTGGAACATAGGCCATCTGTCTGGTCCTTTTCTTAACCGTCCTTCTTTCCTCGATTATGTCTTCATTGCCTTCGTCGATATTGTCAAAGTCGGTTAGACTACTCCAGCCAGACCCTCGAGCTGTGCTCATGGTTCCCACGTTATAGCGTCTCAGATCATCGTCCGAGTGGGTGGACAGAGTACGGGATGTCAGCGAGTGACCGTCGCCCTCTCTGAACCGGGAAGAGTATGTGCCACTCCTGACGGATCCTCGACCCTCGACCGGGAATGGTTCCTCTCCGTTGATGATGAAGAGCTCGTCCACGACTTCTCTCTGCTTTGGTTTCGGCTCGTCCATGTAGACTTTGTGGGAGGAGCTTTGGGTGACATGGCGCTCTTCGGAGACCATCATACCGTCGTCCTCTTGGAATTCTCTCTTCGTGCGCTCCTCATGGAAGTTGGACTGATTGCCAAAGTCAGACATGGGATCTAGGTATTGCTTACTCCCTCCATACGTGTCCACGTGATTGAACCCCGTGGACGACATCCTGTCGTGGTCGTAACCCACGTCGACCACGGCCTCCACCTCTCCTCCGTAATGAGATGACCCCTGCCTCGAAGAGGCGTGGCTTCTGTTGTAATCCTGTTCATCGTCGTATCCAACGTTCACACTTACACTTCGGTTCATGTTGTCGAACCTGGCGGTGCTCCTCGAGAACTGCGCTTTGGATTCCTCTGAAGTACGGTTATCCAGCATCGCTCGAATCTCGGCCGCGGTCTGCTTTCTCAGCGCCTCCCTGTCGATTTCGTTGGTGACCATTCGGCTGTACTCCCTGGCCGGTTGCTGCGTCTTGTGACTCAGTGTATTTGCATTACGCTGGCTCTGAGAATAGGCGCTCGTCTCTATGAACGATGTCTCTTGTGTTCTGGGGAAGGTGCCACCAAACATACCGTCTGATTCTCCGGTGACGACGGAAACCGAACCGTCCCTGTTAATGGTCCCAACTCTCTTGACGTTTGTTCGTTCCTCCGAGAAGTAATTGTCGTGAAATCCTCCCTCGCCGATGAGCCCGTTCTCATTCAGACTGCTGCCATCCCCATAGGCGAAGTTGTCCCGTCTGGAATTCTTGCCAACCAGGGAAGTCATAATGAGAGCATCGTGGGCCTGGTCTACGTACATATCCTCACCATCAAAGTTAACAATACCCTCCTGTATAGAGGAAAGTTCAAAATGATAAAAAATGTAAACAAAATTCAAAGAAAAAGGAAATTATGACAGAATAACAATAATTATAATCATAAGAAAAAAGGAAGTAACATTATTCTGCTAAATATCCATGAGGCTGATAATTCCAGCAAAAACATTCTAAATAACCATGTGGAACAAAAGTAACGTTGGATACACAAAGTTTGTTGAAATTCAGCCTGGAATTTTTAACTATTAAACCTGCAACCTCAACTTTACCATTCTGTAATTTTGCATGACAGTTTGGTATTGGGCAGTGGAGTATTTCTGGTATTAGGAAAGAAGCTATATTACTTTTTATCCACCTGATCTACCTTTTCTTACTTCTGAATTTGTTTTGGACTATTGCGTTTTGGGCTTATTTTTTTTATTTTTCTATTATTTTTTATTTTTTTAGTATCGTTTAATACAGGTGTTTTTTATATTGTTGATTTTGGCTTTTACATTTATTGCCTTATTGGTTCTATATATTTAATATTTTGGTTTTTGTTACTATTTGTTTCTAGGTTTTACATTTGTAAAGCGCTTTGAGCAGCTTTGATGATTATGCGCTATATTATTATTACTTTTTATTATTATTATTATCTGGATATAAAATCCAACTCTTTGGTTGACTGTTAGATAGCGGTTCGTTTTCCTTTCAATGCAACCATCTTGACCTGCATGGCACTCTACTGATAGTTACGTCTTGTTTGTTTAGAAGATATAATTATCCACAGACTCTAAATAACATTTGTGTGTACTTTGGTGCCACTCCAGACAAAACCTGTTATCACCACAATTAATTATTCCTTAATCTATCTATCAAGGGTTATAAATATGTTTTCTTACAACCCTCAGAAAACACTTCAACAAACCTCAGGTGAGAGAAATATCCAGAAATTATTTGAGAAATTCAAATTATGATATGGTAAACTTTGGAGTGGTGGAGGGATGGTGGTAGGGATTCAAATGGAGAACTTGAAACAAACCACAGTGCTTCTAGAATACACATGTCACCTAGCAAGTTCATTTCCTTTTCCTGAAATGGAGAACAGGATAATTGCAGAAAACTTGATTAAAATTTTTTTAAAAGTCAGAGAGAGAAAAGAAAAGAAATAGTACAATATCATACCTGGTATTCATATTCCTTTTTGAAATCTGTGTCATCGAAACCTTGATTGTGTCGCCTGGGAGAAAGAACAAGATTATTCACAAAATAATTATTCTGCAACTTTGAAAGTGTTATATATCCAAGCAGTCATTCAGAAAGAGCTACCACCAATGTCCACTTAATAATGTTTGCAAATAATTCTTTCTGAATAGAAACCCAAAAGTTACAGTGTCAAACAATATAAATGCCACCAGCCAACTGTCATCATTACATATTTAATTTGGTTCAATTCCTTTCAAATTTTTATCATAAATTAAATATGACACAAACCCAACCATCATCTTTAGCTTAATATATTACAGAGGTCATTGCGAAGAACAACTTTCCAGAACAGATATTTAACAAAAAAACTTGCTCCGTTTTGGGGATATGCAAGTTTAAAAAGTCCTGTCTGAGAGCTGTTATCATTGTAAATATGTGATGTCATAGTGCCACTAGGATCTGAAAACCTTTTCACGTTTTCATATTCAGGGGAGAGCCTGGGGTAAAAAAAAAAATAACGGGACTTTGCAAAATTTGCGGTATAGGCGCCAGTTTGCTTATGCTACAGTGTGTTAGGATAATAGTTTTTGTCCCCTAGGTAGAAATCACAGATATTCCGCGAATTCGCGGAAAAAGCTCATGCCTGAATATTAGAAATGTTGAATGCCACAGTGTTGATTCTGAAGCCAGCATTAGGCCATAATACAAAGTTCAATATTTTAGAAATCAGAATTTACAAAATGCTGTCTCCTTTTTAACTCTGCATGATTTAAATCATCCTCAACGTCTGATATCAAACTTCTCAAGCAACAGGACAGGGATTTGCACTTGCTCAAACTTCTCCAATTGCAATAATAAACTTATTAAACAATATTAAACTCCAATTGCAATTATCTAACTTGATTGCTCTGTGACGAAATGTGGAAATTTAAATATATTCACATAAAACAAACATAAAATAACTTTCTAAATGTTTCCCCCAAAAGCTTTCAGGTATTAAGCTAGTGTTCACCTGGCATTCAGTAACAAGATGGACTACTTATCTCACATATCAAGTTAATTGTAAGGTATCTTTCCCTTACCAAGATGAACATATGAAAACTTTAAGAAATTGATGCCTTTAGGCATCATAGATGATATGTCATAGACCATTTGAAATAGAATGCTAGCAGTTCTTGGTTGTATATTTCTATAACACTTTTTTGTAAATTTTGAGAAATGACTATTCATTGATTGAAGTGGCTGGACTATAAAGTCTAACACAGAGCCAATTAGTAACAGTTCCTCAGACACAACATAAAACTACATGGGAAAACGTAATATTTTTATGACTCACATACAATGTAGTACAAGTTTGTCAAGCAGTGTTGAATGTCATTCAAGGTCTCTCTGACATTGTTTTAATATGAAGTTGGTTAATATGACGAATTTGGTTTTTTGTTGAATGATTAGAATATATTATATTTTAATACATCCTGTTATTTATATGTAGTACAGGTGTCTTGAAGGTGGCGACATAACCAAAAAATTTTTGGGAAAGGAACTACCTACGAGTTGAATCAATGTTTGCCTTTCATAGAATCTTCTATTATAGACAAGCACACAAAACATAACGTACCCATCGTAACTGTCTTTCTCTGTGATGACCAGCTGTTGTCCCCTGGCAGCACCAGCAGCCCCCGCAGCACCACCACCCAGGAACTTGTTATACCTGGGGAATGAAGAACATTCAATGAATAAAGTAGTACATGACATTTTGATATCTTTAATTAATATTCCGGTGCTGTGGCCAAGTGGATAAGGGCAGTAGCATTTAAAGCAATGAGGCTTAGTGATCGGGAGGTTCCGGATTTCGAAATCCGGCCGGGTCATAGTAAGGTGGGTTTTTCATCCAAGAGCAATCAACGGTTTCCCATCTGATTAGAAATTAGAAATGACTTTCTAATTTGAAAATATTCCAAATTTGAGTTTAAAATGTTGAACTGGAAGCCACCCGGCGTGTGTAAGTTGTAATCCATAAGCCCTGGCGGGTTTCTCCCACATTTTGTGGTCGCTTATGCATCGTAAAAATAACTGCTGATTATTTAGATTATTATTTATTTTCATAAAACCTCTTCTTTTTTCCATGTCTGATGCAAGGAGTTAGATGCATCTGCTACAGCAATGATATCCTACTGTTCACTTTCTTCATACTAGTCAGCTACTGACTAAAGAAATGGGTGGACTCATATGACAATTAGGTTATGGGGATGGGCTAAATTATCGTCCCGTAAGTATTCCAAATGAAATTATGAGACAGTCGCTTCTGCAAGTAGCTCAAAATTTTCAAAACACTTTATGAAGACACCACAATATTATTTACCCATACATAAGAGGGATTCTTACATTAATTGTTTTAACTTTTACTTGGTTTAGCAGATGCATGACAGTTTCTCTGTTTTTGAGAATGTATAGATAAAGTCTCATATAAATCAATAACTCACCATCTTGGAAGGCAACAGAGCAGTATAATGAAAAGGAGGGCCCCGAGGAAGAGTAACAACGCCAAAGCCAGAAGGAGTGCACCAAGCCAACCGATACCACCAGCCGCAGCTCCGGATGACACCGGCTGAAAATTAATACAAAACATATTAATAACTGTTTAATTAATTAATTGAAAAATAATTAAAAATTATAAAAAAAAAAATTAAAAATAATTAAAAAAAAAATTAATTAATTGAAAAATAACTTAATAACTGAAAGCAAGATCTCTTCGTCTTGCATAGACACGCAAATGATAACCTTCTCATAAAAAGCATTACTTGAAATGGCAGTGTTGTGTATTAAAGTACATGTGACAGGAATCTGTCAATAGAGAGAGAGTTCTTGTAATAAATTGACAGTTTTTAACTAGATCTTGGAATTGATTCATTTTTAAGATGAGAGAACTTACAAGGGATCTTATGGAAGCTAAAGTTGGTTATTTTTTAATAGTTGCTACAAATTTTCTGCATCTTTTGATCAAAACTACATCCATATAGCATTTTGTATCGCAAAGATACATAACTTTTCAAATCTTGTGATAGTTTGTAAAATGCATCTGGCAACAACAGAAAGATGTTACCATAGCGATTGAGCTCCAAATGTATTTTCGTTATAATATTTCAATTACCAAACAAAGCAAAATAATATCTCTAAAGCAATCGTTTACATTTAGATTAAGTTTTATTACGGAAAAAATTGCCAGCTCAGCTTATTAAACATTATCACAGATGTATCAGATTTTATGAAGACTATGATAGCTTTGGTGACCATTTCAGAAGAACCTCACATCACCAGATCATATTTTCTCTTACAGCTGTTAAATTAATATCGCAGGAAAGAAGCTTAGTACACTACAGTTTTACTTTATAATTCTCCTCCCCACCCCCATACCCCTCACCCACAACCCACATCCCCTCACCCACAACCCCCATTTCTACCTTCGAGGAAGCCTACAAAAGATAAACTTTTAGGCGAATGAGTTCATGCAAGCAATTTGTGATATACAGTAAGACAGAAGAAGTCTAATATAATTGCTAATCAGAAGATATCGTATATAACATCATAGAAGCACACTGACAGTTAGGTTTCGCTGCTTAAAGTTTATATCCACTTTTTCCACTTCAAAAATTGGGAAAACATCGACAAATGAATACACTGCAGTAGATTGGTATATCTTTAACGTTTACATCTCCTTAGCAATGGATGGGTACCTATCTAATCCAAGTTTGCAATAATTAAGTGGGAAAAAAAAGAAAAAAAGTTAAACAAAATATTTCGCTGTCGGTGTGTAACTATGACATCACACCTAATTTGCTTCAAGTTCATATCATGGTACAAAATGTGACAAAAAAATATCAACCATCAACATCTCAAATATGTTATGATGGATGACACTGCTGGTATATTTGACCAGGATTTATAGAGTATGTACCTCTCTCACCCCAGTCAATAGTAATGTGAGGGGAGGGGTGAGGGTGGGGTGGGGAGGAGAATAATAAAGTATGCTGTAGTGTACCGATTGTCCCTTCAAAGGAGATGAGGATATGAATATTGTTTCTCAACAAGCAGACAGTATTTAATTGATAAATACTTACATATACATCAACAACACCATTGCCAATGAACAGTCTTTGAATGCTGTCTGCATTCTCATCTATGATTCTACAAGTAGAAAAGCGAAAAAGGACTGAATATAAGGATCGATATTCAATGAATATGCATGGAGTCATCAATATACGAAGCCTGAGTAACCAATAATAATATTACATTACTTGAACGTCATGTTCATATTGGAATCATAGGTTTGTCCATGGATAATACTGTGTTCAGTGTATAGGTGATTCCATGAGCTTTGGCTGCAGGACACAAATATACCGGTCCCATGGATGTCCGCTGAAGGTACAGTATAGAGGTGTGACCTTGGGCCTTATGGACAGTATATAGGTGTGACCTTGGGCCTTGTGGACAGTATATAGGTGTGACATTGGGCCTTACGTACAGTATAGGGATGTGATCATGGGCCTTATGTACAGTAAATAGGTGTGACCATGGACCTTATGGACAGTATATAAAGGTGTGACCATGGGCCTTATGGACAGTATATAGGTGTGACCATGGGCCTTATGGACAGTATGGGCCTTATGGACAGTATATAGGTGTGACCATGGGCCTCGTGGACAGTATATAGGTGTGACCATGGGCCTTATGTACAGTAAATAGGTGTGACCATGGACCTTATGGACAGTATATATAGGTGTGACCATGGGCCTTATGGACAGTATGGGCCTTATGGACAGTATATAGGTGTGACCATGGGCCTCGTGGACAGTATATAGGTGTGACCATGGGCCTTATGTACAGTATATGGGTATGACCATGGGCCTTATGCACAGTATATACGTGTGACCATGGGCCTTATGGACAGTATATATAGGTGTGACCATGGGCCTTATGGACAGTATGGGCCTTACGGACAGTATATAGGTGTGACCATGGGCCTCGTGGACAGTATATAAAGGTGTGACCATGGGCCTTATGTACAGTATATAGGTGTAACCATGGGCTTTATGTACAGTATGGGCCTTATGGACAGTATATAGGTGTGACCATGGGCCTCGTGGACAGTATATAGGTGTGACCATGGGCCTTATGTACAGTATATGGGTATGACCATGGGCCTTATGCACAGCATATACGTGTGACCATGGGCCTTATGGACAGTATATATAGGTGTGACCATGGGCCTTATGGACAGTATGGGCCTTACGGACAGTATATAGGTGTGACCATGGGCCTTATGGACAGTATATAGGTGTGACCATGGGCCTTATGTACAGTATATAGGTGTGACCATGGGCCTTATGCATAGTACATAGGTGTGACCATGGGCCCTATGTACAGTATATAGGTGTGACCATGGGCCCTATGGACAGTATAAAGGTTCGACCATGGGCCTTATGTACAGTACATAGGTGTGACCATGGGCCTTATGTACAGTACATAGGTGTGACCATGGGCCTTAGGTACAGTATAAAGGTGTGACCATGGGCCTTATGTACAGTATAAAGGTGTGACCATGGGCCTTATGTACAGTATATAGGTGTGACCATGGGCCTTATGTACAGTATATAGGTGTGACCATGGGCCTTATGTATAGTACATAGGTGTGACCATGGGCCCTATGTACAGTTTATAGGTGTGACCATGGGCCCTATGGACAGTATAAAGGTTCGACCATGGGCCTTATGTACAGTACATAGGTGTGACCATGGGCCTTATGTACAGTACATAGGTGTGACCATGGGCCTTAGGTACAGTATAAAGGTGTGACCATGGGCCTTATGTACAGTATAAAGGTGTGACCATGGGCCTTATGTACATTAGATAGGTGTGACCATGGGCCTTATGTACAGTATATAGGTGTGACCATGGGCCTTATGTACAGTATATAGGT
Source organism: Apostichopus japonicus (assembly GCF_037975245.1). NCBI lineage: Eukaryota > Metazoa > Echinodermata > Holothuroidea > Aspidochirotida > Stichopodidae > Apostichopus > Apostichopus japonicus. Next base: position 16,533,995 of record NC_092566.1, read on the forward strand.
GTGACCATGGGCCTTATGTACAGTATATAGGTGTGACCATGGGCCTTATGTACAGTGCATAGGTGTGACCATGGGCCTTATGTACAGTACATAGGTGTGACCATGGGCCTTATGTATAGTACATAGGTGTGACCATGGGCCTTATGTATAGTACATAGGTGTGACCATGGGCCTTATGTATAGTACATAGGTGTGACCATGGGCATAACATATACTAACTCCTCTGCCACTTTTAACTTACCTTACAACAGTTCCGGAGTCTTCTATTTGATTTGTTTCTCGGTCGACAACATGGAAGAAAACCATAGTCTGACCGATTCGGTTTCCATTCTCGTCTACCACAGCTGTGATGTCATCGATGCGCACAATTCCGCCCGTAAGGTTTGACAAAAGTCTGGCGAGAAAAAGGTGCAGTAGATCACATTAAGGCTTACTTCTTTTTTATTTGTTTAACTTTATGGTGCGACAATCTCATAGCAATCTTAAAGTTGGTAAAAAATATTTCAATAATAATAAATTTGGTTAAAAAAAAATTTAAAAAAAATAAAATTGGTAAAATAATAATGAAATCAACAAAAGACATACTCTCGAAGAATGTCTATTTTCAGTCGGACATTGGTGACAGAATCTTCTATGACGAGAACCACCCTCTGGTCTGACTCGAGAACATGAATCTGTTAAGAAGAATAAATAAATATGTAACATTCCATATCATAGTTCTTTCAACGTTATAATAATATACAAATAATGAATGGTTATGAGTGCAAATACATGAGTTGAAAGATGGAATGTTCCATTTAACGAGGCTCAGCCGAGTTGAATGGAACAAATTACATCTTTCAACGAATGAAATATTTGCACTATTGCACGAATGGAAACCATTCATTATTTGTTTTATACAACACCTTCAAATTTGGATATAATTGGATGTAAAATGCACTCATGCAACAGATTGTTTTGAACAGACAGGTCTCTCTGCTCTCTTACCATTGAAAAAAGTGCTATCAAAAAAGTATAACGCATGGTTCTATCATCATAGCGTGCAATAGAGCGGATTTTGCATGCAATCGACGAGCAATTCACCAATCAAATGGCCGGAATATAATTAGGTGTTGTATAATAAGTATTATTTATATAGCGCAAAATCAGCAGAGCTGCTCAAACAAATGTAAAACCTAAAACAAATAGTAACAAAAACCAAAATATTAAATATATAGAACCAATAAGGCAAAAAATGTAAAAGCCAAAAGCAACATTATAAAAAACACACCAGTACTAAACGATACTTAAAACTAAAACGCATATAGTCCAAAACAATTTTAGAAGTATGTAAAATAGTAAAATAGATTAAATCATAGTCAATGTTTTAATATAAATAAGTATGAGAAACTATAGTACAGTAAGACAATTATTGTAAAAACCTATAACAGATAGTAATAAACACCCAATACAAAATGATAAAAAATAGAACCCTAAACGTAGTAAAATAAATAAAAAATACATTTAAAAAAAAATGTTAAGAATTAAGTAATAAATAATATATATATATTAATGGTAATATTTAAGTTATAAATAATATAAATATTTACATAACCTGAAACGGACATTACGAGTATTCATAAACGAATAAGTATACATAAAATCAACGTAAAATCATATAAAAAGTCAAGATATTAGTATTCAAGTACTCCATATTTGGTCGACGTTATTTTGTCTCCTTCCTGAGTTCATCTTGTAGGTTACATATATTATTTCTGGACCTATACAGAAATTCATCAAGTTTAAGACCACACAAAGACAATGTAGAATACTGTATTATAAGATATGTAACACTTCTTTTGTCATGCCTAATGAATGATCTAATGTCATAATGCATATCTTACATGATTAAGCTACTAAACCATTTAAAGAACAGCACATTTATGGATACAGTCAGTTTCACCAACGAAAATGGATAGATCCATTTTTCAGACATGGTATTTATTACCATTGACTGTACTTGATTGAGACCAATACATGTCTAAAGTAGATGGTATATATGGTTCTATTTAAATTGATTTTAGTTTAAAAAACAAAACAACGTGACCCGACGATTCGAACCAGTAAGTTTTCCGAAACATATCAAGTGATTTGGATCAGCCTACGGCTGACTTGCGGTCAATAGTTACCTGGACGACGGTGCCAACTTCAAGCCCTGTTTCCTTATCCACTGCTTCGATATCCAGTTGGAAGAAGCCGTCCAGGTCACTTTCTACAAATCTTGTGTTTGTCCTGATTGTTCCAGTGTCTTCGTCGATGTAAAAACTGTGAAGACAGAAAAGAAAGAAAGAAAAAATTGCGAGTAAGATATTTATTTTCTGTACTCTCAAGGAATTAAATCAATGCAGTTTGCACTGCCGGTAATATGGTTACACTCACTAACTTTCAACTGTATTTGTACTGTAATGGGCTCAGATGCACGATTAGACCGTTGCCATGGTGCTCGATCGAAAACTGTCAAATGCCTGAAATAGGTTGTACGGAGGAAGCAGTCACCCGAGTGTATGCGTCGATGACAACGTTAAAGGCCAAGACTTGATATGTCTGTAGAAGTTTCCATTTTGCATCATCACAAAATAACGGCTGATTTAAAATTGGTTAAGGTGCTGGCTCCCAACCATTGATTTTAAATTGGTTTATGTGATGGCTCCCAACCATTGAGACTTTAATGCTTCTATAGTATGCACTTCTGTCTTTCATTAGAATACTCCTGTCTCACTATGAAATTCATAAGCAAAGTCCAAGCTAAAGGGAACGTTTGTGTATTGTAAAGTAACAGGGCCTGGAAAGCAGTTTCAATCCTAGCAGGACCCTCTTTCAAATTAAAGCAAACTGAAACTGAGAAACATAAAGGACAGTGCTATTAAAACTAGACAGATGAACAGACAACTAAAATTGGCCCAATGAACAATGGATGTAGATGTACTCTTTATAATGCTCTAATGCATATTAATCATAATTTACTAGCATGGGGGAAATGCTTGTAGTTAATCATTTGAATAACTTGGCATTATCGCATGGTAAGGAATAATAATAACGTTCATTTCACTGCCTATATTGTTCCACTCTTTATTAATGCTAATATCTTAGCCGTCCGTGAGCTTGTCAAGTATCAGTTGGGCATCTTCATGTTTAAATTTCACAATGGCCTTCTACCCCCCACCCTCCCCCTCCCCCCCACCCCAGCTCTCAGTTCAATCTTTACCTACAACAATGCTTTATATAGTTATAATACCGGCTGCAGAAGGAATTTTCCTGTTCCCAACTCTCGAATGATAGTCGGTCAAAACTCACATTCGCACGTGTGGTGCAACCCTATGGAATCCACTACCCAGAGAAATCACAAGTAAGATAAAAACAGACTGAGCGAAGGAGATGAAACCGAGCGAGTTGCAAGAAGTTACTTTCACGTGATTGGGATACTCACATTCCACTTGCTGTTCGTGGATCACCGCCCTGATTTGATATGAAGACCGCCCTTGTGATCCGGTACATGATGTTCCCAACCGAGTTAGTGTCTGGGTCGTTCACACTCACCGTTATAACGGCAGAATCCACGGGGGCATCTCGAGGAACTCCTGCAAATAAAACAGAAGATCGTAGGAAACCAAGTTTTGCAGACTCTTCACAAGTATGGTCATCATATCTATCTATGTATTTCATATTCTCCCCATCCTCCCATCCACAATTAAAGAAACCCTAGCATAGGAGAGAGACAACCTTGTGATTATTGGGAGCTTAAAGAGAGACAGATCTTAATATCAATCTATAAAAATTATTTACAAGTCTTACAAATAATCTATGGCAACTGTCTCACAATCATCACAAAGTAACTGAATTTTGTAGTCCTTCTTCTTGTTTTGATTCTTCTGAATAACTTATGTAAAAAATTTGGAATAAGCTAAGAAAGCTAATATTTCATATAGTAGTATCAAACTTTGTGCAGTTAATGACAATGACAATTAAGGCACTGAAGGCTTACAAATAAAACCTCACAGTAGCTGGAAGATATTGTCATGAAAATTGGCAATGATACAAGGAAAATGGCACACAATCTATTATAAATTATTTGTTAAGGAAATATCCAAATGAAAATGCATGCACCAAAAAGATAAAATTACTCATTTCCTTGCATATATATCCTTCACAAACAAAGAACATTCCTTAATCGATATTTGCATGTAAAAGGTGCTGATAACTGGGTGTCAGCATATGAATATGCAAACAATCTGAAACCACCAATCAGAGATCAGTAAATGTACCTGTCACAATGAGCTGGTCGAGGAACATGTGTGGGTTGTCGTTGATATCTGTCACAGATATAAAGACTTCTTTCAACGTTCTATCCGTGCTGACATCGTAAGGGCCACCGCTGGGTACAAAGTTAACGTCGTTGGTTGCCTTGACAACAATAGTGTGCGTTGGCTGGTTCTCAAAATCTAGAGTCCCCACTACAATGATTTCGCCCGTCGTGGGATTGACCTCGAATAAGCCGTCATCGTTACCAGCTGTGCATCATTTAAAAAAAAAAAATTAAAAAAAATTAAGTGATTGAGCTAACTCCCAGGTAATTAGTTTCAGATAATAAACTTATGACAAAAAAACGGAATTTGAGGATTCACATGGTTCATACTGTGAAGTAATATATGTGTAAAAGTAAGTTTGCCTGACGTTTCGATCCTAGCAGGATCTTCTTCAAAGGCTAAATGTAAAGTAACAGTAACAGAAGGGACAAAAACACACCCAGAATACAGACAGGTTAATTAGCATGGTGAACACAAAGAGATAGATGTAAGGGGATTAGTAGACAAGGGATGGAGAGATGAAAGAAAGAAACCAACAGGGGAAGAGAAGAGGTAGGAGATAAACAGTGGAGGGACAAAGAGAGGATTAAGGGAAGGGAAAGGGAATAAACTGGAGAAGGAAAAAGACAGAAAGGTGTGGATATATAAGTAATATATATGTTACAGCTGAATTGACAGCAGTTGTGATGATGGCAAAATATTATAACAGACTTGAAAGACTAGTAACAACAAATATTTTTTCATATATGTTAAGTACCTGTGGTGTTACCAATAAAGATAGTAGATTTAAAGACTCAAATAACAGACTTACAGACTATGAAGTAGTATATGGTGGAGTTTATGTCTGGATCTGCAGCTCTTGTAATGTTGACAATATATCATAACAGACTTAAAGACTCAAATAACAGACTTAAAGACTATAAAGTAGTATATGGTGGAGTTGATGTCTGGATCAACAGCTCTTGTAAGTTGAAGATATAACATAACAGGTTTTGTAAGTTGACGATATAACAAAACAGACTTAAAGACTCAAATAACAAACTTACAGACTATAAAGTAGTATATGGTGGAGTTGATATCTTGTCCAACAGCTCTTGTAAGTTGATGATATAACAAAACAGACTTAAAGACTCAAATAACAAACTTACAGACTATAAAATAGTATATGGTGGAGTTGAGGTCTAGATCTACGGCTCTTGTGACATTGGCAAGAACTGTTGGTGTTGCAATTCCTTCAGGAACTGGAGGCAAATTTTGCTTGACTGGAGTTCCATCCTAAACGTAAAACAAGAAATTAAAGCCCTTAGGAAATATGTCTATGTTAACATGCTTAAAATGCAATTAATCAGGGTTTAAATGAAAATGTGCTTGTTGTGTATTTATCTCTTTGTGTTGTCTCACACACAAAAGTTGTTTCATTCACATAGCAGGCAAAAATTGTCTTTTTCTTTTGCATTTACTAAAAATGGAGGCAAGAATGTTACCTGAATAAGAACAAGTGCAGACATAAACCCTGATGATGTTATCAATGCTCACAAAGAAAGCGCAAGGAAATTTGGATTCACATATTCTTGTGCGACAAATTTTACGGCACAAATAATATTACTGTACATATAATATTACAGCACATGTAATATTACTGTACATATAATATTACTGTACATATAATATTACGGTACTTCCAATTACTGTACATACACTATTAAAGTACATATTATATTACGGTACATGTAATATTACAGCACATGTAATATTACTGTACATATAATATTACGGTACATGTAATATTACAGTACATATAATATTTATGTTATACGGTACAAACAATATTACTGTACATATTGTATTACGGTACATGTAATATTACGGTATAAACAATATTACAATACATATAATATTACTCTACATATAATATTACTGTACATATTATATTACGGTACTTCCAATTACTGTACATATTATATTACGGTACATATTATATTAAGGTACTTCCAATTACTCTACATATTATATTACGGTACATATTATATTACGGTACACGTAATATTACGGTACATAATATTACTGTACATATAATATTAAGGTACACGTAATATTACGGAACATACAATATTATTGTACATATATTTTACTGTACATATTATATTAGAGTACATATAATATTAAGGTACACGTAATATTACGGTACATACACCATTACAGTACATATACCATTACAGTACATATAATATTAAGGTACAAATATAATATTACGGTACATACCGGATCTGTAGGGAATTCCGGATCAGTATCAGCCTTGTCTGTGACCTCTATGATGATTTGAAGAGGAGTTCTCCTCGGTGGTTGTCCTTGATCACTTGCCAACACTACCAACTATCAAAGAGAAACAAACAGACCAAGAAATGAGAGAAGACCAACATGCCACATTTTTTTTTGCCACATTTCATTGCCACAGTATTCAATTCAGTTCATTTCAAATTCATTTGTTTTTAGAACTGACAAGTACAAATACAATAAACACAATACATAACAATGTGTATACAATCAAGTGTGGTAGGAAGTCTTCTATACCAAAAAGAAACAAAAGAAAAATTTTAAAAGTTACCTATTGACAGTTTTGTTCACAATTACATTAATTTAATAACATATTGAGTTTTGCATCCTCTCCCTGCCATTTCCAAAACAATTATGAAAAAGTAATGGAGAAACATATCAAATGAAACAAAGTGGGAATTGTTGACAGCTGTAATTATTTTTTAAAACGAGGGGAGGGGCTGAGAGAGGGAGAGTGACACCAAGAGGGAAGTATCATAACAGTCACATTAAAAAATAGTTATTACGTTTATTCTTCCTTTCACTTTTGACATTTTAAACAGACACTCAGTGAGTTTGAAATAGCAGGATAACGCATTATTGCTTGAACATCGAGCTTCTGAACTGTAAGTTGCTTATGGTTTTACGGTCGATTTTCTTTGACAGAATATTAAATTTCTCTTGCGAAATAAAATCTGCTCACAGTGTATGTGGACTGGGCCTCTCTATCCGCTGTGAAGTTGGCGAATAATTTTCCAGTGGTTCTGTTCAGGGTGAAAAGACGGTAGTCCCCGTTTCCGGTCTCAGACGTGAAGAATTCGTAGACGATTTCACCGTTGTTTCCGAGGTCTCGATCGGTGGCGTTGAGGCAGACCAGGAAATATCCAGGAGGTTCATTCTGAAGGAGAAAGAGAGATAGATGTTTAGGCCAATTTTACATCAAAGTTATAAAGGACATATTTCCTTGAAAGGCTTGAAAACCAGTTCACAATTTTATGAAAGTTTTAACAGACGGTAACTGGAAATAATCAATTTTGCTGCCATTTCCTTAGGCTGTCCCCTAAATTGTCAAAACACCACTAGGGTTTAAAATTTGTGACTCACAGAGTATGATTAACAATGTCCCAAACGGCTACCGTAAGGTCAACCAAGTCCTGTGCAGCTTACACAGTGGCCATGCCAAACTATGAACAAGCGGCTAAACAGACGTAATACCAAACACTACTTTGCTTTGCTGGGATTTATGATACAATCTTCTAGATAATTGCTTATCCTTCAGTTAAATTCTATTTTTGTTTGTTAATCTGGAATCAGCCAGAAATTATTGATGCTGCTTTTGTTTAGAACAGACATTTTTAGCCAAAGAAGTTCAAATACAAATAAATTAAGAGTCATATCTCAGGGCAGGATAGAAGAGGGAGTTTACCTCTGGAAGTTCAAATACTTCTCCCGGTCTTGGAACAAGGAAAATAGGTGCCCTGTCATTGTCGTCTCCCACCGTTATGACGACCGTCTGGTTAGATGATCGTGAAGGGTTGCCCATATCAAAGGCCTCCACCACCAGTTGGAATTCGAAGACCGGATCACGAAGGGAAGAGATTGGTCTGATTAAGGTCAGGAGACCGTTTGTCTCTCCGATGCTGAAAAGACCTGACGAAGAAACAAAACGCAATGAAGCAATGCAATGTTATAGACCTGACACACTTTGACGGTAATTATTCCGGGTAAATCTTGGGTGCATTGTACGGAGATATAGATGTCGCGTACTTGAATTATAAATATTGGTGTAGCTTAAAGATGAACGATAGTGATTTTTCAGCATCGACGAAAAAATACGATTTTATTCAAGAGTATTCTAGTTGGTTTCCATATTACACATGTGAAAATTCAAGTCAATCCGATGTTGGGAAAGGCTTAAAAAAAATCCCTAAACTCGTTGATTTTTTAAACAAAATTTGGGCTTTTCGCGAACAGCGATATGATGATCACGTGATCTACAGTGACATGTGACGTCATTATGATGATAACAAAGTGAGCTCGGCGTGGTGTACTTCAGCAGTGTGCACTTAGTGTGTAAGTTTAGTTGCAACCTACTCTATATTGGACTCGACAAACAACCTAAACAAGAGAGGAGATTTGATACACTGCGTGAGACATTTAACGGTCTAATTTTAGTAAGGTGTTATTGTTCCTGCTTTTTCTTGTCGTTTTAGTGAAGCCGACTGCCCCAATGTAAATTACGGAATAATCGGTCATAGAGCCATCTCGGGCCCAATTGAAATTTGCGTGTGGCAAGGTCACTAAAGTAAAAAAAGTTTGAAGATTGATGCTTTTATGCCGCATTATTTATATATATCCCGATAAATGCAACAGTTAGTGTTGGAACTGGAAGACATGTCAGACGTGAACAACCTAATGCATGGGCGGCGATCTGGGGGGGGGGGACGGGGGGGACATGTCCCCCCAATATTTTAAATGGGGGGATATAGTATCTAATATCCCCCCCAATATTCGGTGGCATAGTTTTTTTTAAGCATATGTTTTGTATTTTTTTATGATATCGCTAGTCATTTCAAAATAGAAAATGCTTAGATGCAACTAAAAAAGGCCTGGGAAGTGCCATTTCCAGCGATCTGGGAGGCATTTTCGGCGAAAATGTTCTTTGGCGCCTCGCGCCAAGCTATGGTGGCGCTACAATTAGAAAGTCTGGGTACAAGCTTTGCCCCTCCCTTGGCAAATTCCTCGCAAGGCGCCTGTCTAACCGTGTCACAATGTGTTACTACAGTGGCGTAGGAAGATACTTTTGAGTGGGGGGGCTGAAGACTGATGGCCGGCCTGGGGGAGGGGTCTAAGGGGAGGGGTGTCCCCCTCCCCTTTGGATTTTTTTTACATTTCCAGGTGGCTTCAGATGCAATTTGGTGCAATATAGCATACTTCAACACCCACTCCATTTTGTAAACTTAATTTTGTATTTTCACCTGGCCTTAGATGCAATTTGGTGCTCCAAATGAGATTTTTTTTCTCATTTGGAAATGAAAAAGGGGTTTTCTGACTTGCGAAGCGGGGGGGCGGAATGATACTTCCGCCCCTCCACATTTTTCACTGGGGGGCTGGCGCCCCCCAGCCCCCCCGGTTTCTACGCCCTTGTGTTACTATATATTTGTTACATATATGGTTAGTAGTTTTTACCTTTTTTTTCTCGAAATGAATAGCTAGACAGACTGCATCCGTAATGAAATTTGGTTTGCATCTTGTGTATGAGTGTTTGTACGTACAATCATATATATGATCCACATCGATATGGGTTCACTGGGTTTCCATTTGGCCTGTTTCCTACAAGATTTCTAACCGCAGGTGCGTAGCCAAGGGAGGGGGGGTGAAGGGTGGAGACCGCCCTCCCCCTCGAGCATATTTTTGGGGTATTTTCTATGATATCGAAGTTTTATAGTAGCCGTGATAAGAGGTTTTAATATTTGTACACCAATAATTTAACTGTGTCTGAATTTTCGAAAATTCCTTGACCAACATTCTTCATCATACTTCCCTCTACTCGTGCAATTTCAACCGGTCTATTAGGGGTTGAGGGGGGGGGTTCTATATTGGTTGCCCACAGATAAAATTTTGTGCAACATTATGGGTATGTTTTGAAGTGAATTTATTATTCAAATTCTAAACAAATAATGGGCTTAAAACCTGGAAAAATTGGTATTGTGGGGCGTTACGTAGAATTACCTACAAAAGCAATGATCCACAGGAGATCTGCAATGAGGTCGAACTTGGTGTGACTGGTGACAATCTTGACAAAAAGGTTATGAATGAAAAAACAAACTATTAGGAAAAACTTGGTTCTCAGGCAAAAGTGTACATCTGGTTGGTCATTTTCAAGCCCGAGAAGTGCCATTTCCGGTGATCTGGGGGGCTATCAAAACCAGAAATTTTCTTGTACGCTGCGCGCCAACCAATGGTGGCGCTCTGCTTTGATAGTAATTCGCCTGCATCCAAGCAAATGCCCCCCCCCAATATTTGAAACAGACCGCCACCCCTGACCTAATGACTATGTGAGGAGAGAATCCACGTGCAAATTTCAATTGGGGCATGGACGTCGCTTAGGCAGAGTTTTTTTGGGCAGAGATGACATTGTGTTCATACCCTCCAAACCACTTTAAATGTAATACGAATAGGAAATGTGTGTATGCTCGAGCGAAACAAAACATCGTGTAAGTATTACTTACGGTAGCGCACACGGTCACTTATGTTTGCACAGTGTCAAAGTACCGTTTGCGGACCTACATGAAGTTGGGCTAGAATACGATTCCTCCTGAAGCCCAAACCACGAGGCATGCATGTGAATAAACGCAATAGGCATTGCATGTAGTGAGAAAATTGTTCGAGCTAGACTAACTACTCGATTGAGTTCAAATGCGGTTGTATTTCAAGCTCAATGAAACCTTTCTGTTGGATTTAATGACGCACGGAACAAGGAACGTTTATGTTTTACATTAGGCCTAGTGCATACAAGCGAATCTACTTTGTTTAGACCTTTGGATTGTCTTTCGGATGTTATACTAAACTACGTTTGAGACTATCATCACTATTGTTATTGTGCCAGTTTGACTGGTAAGTGAGCACATTCATACATCACTCTGTATAAAACCGGCCAAAAAACGTGATCATTGAGATTTACGTTACTTTGGGTCAGCGTGCGAGTTACCTCTTCAGATATTGGGAAATCGTTGCGAAATCGCCGCAAATTTCGTAAAAAAAACTTGTAAACACGTGGTGAAGAAATCAAGAAACACCATGATATTCATTATCTATTTATGTCTTGAACATTACGCCGGAAAATAACAGTTATGCTGACACGAAATGCACGCACAGCTCCGTACTGAACAGTTCACAACAGAAAAGATCATCACAGTGACGTCATTCACTGACCTGAGGGCTGTTCAAGGTCGTTGCAGCGTTTGCAAATTCCTAAATTACGGAGACGAAAAAACGATGTTTTAATTCCCTCTTTTATAACTTTCCGGTGTGCTATTTGGAAAATTAAAAAAATATGTTGCTTGGTAACATATAAACTACATTATATATGAAAATGAGAGATTTTTTTTCTGTCACTATCGTTCTACTTTAAAACAAAAATATGATCACAGAATAGATCGAAATATGAGCAACAAACACAAGGGAGCAGATGAAATGAATAAAATTAATAGACATTTTAGTATTCAGATCATATTTCAGCCTTGCAGACATGTAGCCCTATTCTGTTTTCTAGTATCACAAAGAGAACTATCATAATTCTTTGACGTTTGAAAAATTTCATCTCTGCTTTTACGGGGCAGATCAAGGATTTCGTTAAGGCCATGGCACCAAGGTTGTTGAAGCCGACACAAATACGTAAACCCTACAACACTTTACCCTGTGTGATTACGACGAAGGGACACATGACCATTAAACCGACCATGGTAGTGTATATTTACCAAAACAAAATAGTATACCATGATGCTACTTACCTAGAGAGTTTCCTTCTATTATTTGATACGATACAATCCCATAGGCCCCTGAAGCTATATCCCTGGCATACGTAAACCCTGCTACACTTTAGCTTGTGTGATTACGACGAAGGGACACATGACCATTAAACCGACCCCGGTAGTGTATATTTACCAATCACAAATAGTATACCATGATGCTACTTACCTAGAGAGTTTCCTTCTATGATACGATACGATACAATCCCATTGACCCCTGAATCTATATCCGTGGCAAAGATGGCGTCCACCGTTCCAGTCTCCGTCTCCCTAATGTTCTGCGAGTAATCTGTCCTCCCAAATTGTGGGTCGTTGTCGTTTTTATCCACGATTAAAATCGATACCTAAGATGAAGTTTTGACAAAGATTTGGAAGCTTATTAAACTTTGGGGGTTAGTTTGTAACAAATGGAATAATACAATCACACCCTGCCTGGTCATTGTTCACTATTAACTTAATAAAGTTTCCATCTATTTTTCAATTTTTTTTTAACAAATTGAACCATAAAAGAGACTAAAGTCTACCCAGTGACACTGACATGTGTATTGTGCACAGTTGGAAATGTCAATCAGATTTTTCTTATTTGCCACATTGGTAAAAGTCTATTTCAGAAGGAGAGAACCATTTGTAATTTTTAAGAATGTATACAAGACACTGCAGACATTTATACAAACTTCGCAGTAATTAAAATCAGGTCGAGCAACCTCTATTATAATCAAACTATTTTGATATTTTGAGTAATTTAGAGGTGTACATCTATCAAGGTCAAGGGACTCTGAGTTGTTACGTATGAAATAATAATAATCTTTCACAAAAAATGGGAAAATGAGAATTGCCATTTTCCAATCCCCCAGATATGGGAAGATTAGAGAAAAAAATAGGAGAATGGGGCAGGGGGTGTGGGGGAATATCCAACTAAAAAAAAATAAGTGATATAAAAAAAGTAAAAATAGAAACATTTCAGAAAGTTACATGTCACCTCTGCAAATAAAATAGGCTATTTAAAACTAACTGTTGCACTAACAATTAAAGTCATGAAGAGCATAAGCATAAAGAAAATTTATCAAATTATTTCTGGAATAGATGAAGTGGATTTAGTCGTCCTTTCTAACCGAGGCCAATAGATACGTGCGGCCCATTTTCTGATGCACAATTTTTTTTTAAAAAGTTGAAGAAAAAAACTTCATCAAATTTTGTCAAGAGATTAGCAGATGACAAGGGGAAGACATGAGTTTGTGATTGTCTGGCAAAAAAGCAAAACCGGCATAACCTGGCAGGTAGGGTCAAAGGTGAATTTAACTCACCACTGAAGTGTCAGTGATTGGGCCATCTTGAATCCTATGGTTCCTGGCCTCCACGGTCAGTGTGAATCCTTCCTCCACCTCACTGTCGTACGGTCTCGTACTGGTGATGATACCGGTGGCTGGATCCAGCATCAAGCTACCATCTTCGTTACCAGTCAGTATCGTGTATATGATATCATTATTGCTAAGAGACAGATCATTGTCCAGGGCTTGGATTCTCCCTATCTCAAATCCTGATTCAGAGAAGAAGATGAAGGCATGCAACCATTAAGATATTACATAACTAGTTGTAGACTCTTGTATGCTGTGGAATGTTGAAATTTCTTTTTCAAGTTGGTGCTGATAGAATGTATTGTTTAAGAAAGGTCAATAAGGTATAGCAGACTGTATTATTATTATTATGCAGAAATGTTAACTATATGTTAATTTAGGGTAACTTCTTTAAGTTTTTGTATGATTATTTTTCCATCGATTTGATAAATTTTTTCCTTGATTGATCAAACAATTTTTTTTTACTGACAAGTTCAGAGTAAATGCTACACAAGAGACAGTCAGTTAGTTTACACAGAAGAAGCGTCAACGTTTATAATGAAATGTTGCTGTTTATAAAACTCGACATTGATTCAAGAAGATCCATGATAGGATTCAATTAATCAGCTCGAGACTTGCTCTTGTGAAGTGATGTATCATCCCATTGCAGCCAAAATTACCCGCTCTATCAAATTTCTTATTTTTTAACTATCCTAGAAAGCTTTTCTTTCGATTTTTATACAAAATATTCCAGGAAATGATAAAAAGTTCTCTCACCAGTGGGCTCGTTTTCACAAACACTGAATTGGTAGAGGGATTCGGTGAAGCGAGGCTCGTTGTCATTGACATCTGTCACGTGTATATCGACGACGGCCGTAGATTCCAGACCGCCCTGATCGGTCACCGACACGGTCAGTTCATAGAGCTGACGGGTTTCATGGTCAAATGTTCCGAGTAATCTGATTTCACCCGTGTCAGCTGCAATTATTGATAAAAAATTAATATTGAAGATTCCTTGAAAGTTACACCAATATGGAAAGCATGCACATTAGACAATTGGTTTCATAATTGTATTCATGTACCTGGAAGTCTGTTTTCAACTTAATATCTTACCAATGATTATTAAATAGTCCATGAAAAAATTATGCCAAAGTATATACAAAATCAATTCTGACAGCAAAAACTTACAGATAGATAGAAAATTTGTATGAAGTTAAATTATATATATTAAAATACAGCAAACATTGTATTCTTAGATATACCAGCTGCTTGTCACAACAATAGATTGTACCCCTCCCCCCCACCCCAAAACATCCCCACCCTTCTGTCAAATCTTCTGACTCTGAGATGACAAAATATCACATTGAAAGAAAACTTGCTAACACTAATACACATCCAATGTCTACACAAAATATTGACAAGACAAGCGACCTATTAACAGATTACACAGCTAATATCACAAGTTATTGTTTCTTCTGTTGCCCCCCTCCTTCTCCCCTTGTACCCCCTCCTCATCACTCCTCTTCTCATACTGTAGCTCTTTTCACCCTTCTTTCTCCACACCTTTCTGTCTTTGTCCTTCTCCAGTTTGTTCCCTGGCCCCTTCCCTTAATCCTCTCTTTGTCCCTTCTATCTCCTACCCCCTTCCCCTGTTAGTTTCTTTCTTTCTTCTCTCCATCCCTTGTCTACTTATCCCCTTACATCTATCTCTTTGTGTTCACCATGCTCATTAACGTGTCTGTATTCTGTGCATGATTTTGTCCCTTCTGTTACTGTTACTTGTCATTTAGCCTTTGAAGAAGATCCTGCTAGGATCGAAACGTCAGGCCAACTTACTTTTACACAAGTTATTTTGATGTTTAATGGCAAGTGTTACCCATGGTCAAGATGGGGTAGTCAGAGAGGGCGCTCATCCTGTACTCCAATAACAAACGATGAAGTACTGAGATACTTACATGAGATGAGGAAAGAGGAATCTTCGTTACCGCGGGTGATCCTGTAGGTGAGGGCGGTATTCTCGTCTGGATCCGTTGCGGACAACGTAATCACAGGATTCTTTGTGTCAAAGTCCTCGCTTACGCTGACGTTGTAATAACCTTGACCAAAAGATGGTGGAGTGTCGTTTAAATCTATTATGGTGATCACCGATACGACCATGGTCGTCCTCTCTGGATTACCACCGTCAGAAATCTGAAAGGAAAATTTAGAAAATAAAACCACTAAATTAAACCAGTAATTAAGCTGGCAGATTTATGAGTTAGCAACTCTTTTCTTTACTATACGATAGAGGTATGAAACCATAAGCTGTGTGATGTGCAGCACTGTGAATAATGACTGTTGATATTGTGTCAAAATTACACGTTTAACTAAAAACTACGGAGGTTAAAGGTCACCGTTGATCCTGCGTCAATCTTAATCTGCGTTTACAAATTTAACACCAAGAGCTGGATCAGATCCTTCCATGATCCTAATCTATGGCTGGTCAAATCTTGGGAGTCCAATCCACGGTTACATTACAAATTTGACACTGAGTGCTGGGGTTCAACACTGTGCTCTCTATCTAATGCAAATCGGGCCTAAAGCACTATAAAGAAAAGGGCCTTACAAGGTTACTATGAGACAAACCATTTATATTTAGAATAATTGAAATGTACTTGAATGGGTTTAAAAATCTTTGGTGTATATCTGAAATCATCTTGATTTAGAAAATTCAATTATTAAAAGAGAATAATGAATCATAAGAATTTCTATGAGAAATTTCTTTATGTTTAACCATAGAAAATGTTTCTAATGAGCAACCAATGTATACCAAGGAAAAACAAAGAAATCAAATAATCAAACCACTAACGATGATGTTGATTCGGTATTCGTCACTGAAGGAAGCGTTATCAGAGTCGATTTCACCAATCAGAATAATCTCTCCCGTTTCACTGTCGATTGTAAATATACCCTCGGCTCCTGTTGGAAATGCATATCAAGAAATCACAATCACACAAAGTGGTTAACATCTAGTGTCACAGTATCTTCATTTCAAAGAATACTGGAGTTTTCTTTAAAGTTTACAAAATGTTTACAAACTTAATGCTTGAAAAATACTTCAATACCCATTTAAGAGTGAAATCACAAAGGGAAGATAACTCTCAGCCTTTGCAAGAAAAAAAAAAAAAAAAAATTGATTGACTTCAAGTTTGGTTATCAAAAAAATTCATTAGTTTGTCACAAATACTTGGATATTGCTAACATATTAATAGCTAAGGTTAATGATAAGTTATTTATGTGATCTTTTTTCTCCAAAATATTATTCTTGCATGTCTACCTTCACCCTCCAACTTTAATGGACAAGGAAAGCAAACACACCAAGGGAAAACAGTTATACATAATTTCTTTTGTATTGACTTAATCCTGCACCCCTCCCCAAACCTCCGACCCCCTCCAACACATTCCCCAAGCCCCTCCAATTCCTAATACTAATGACTTGCATCCATGCACACTAAAAGTTTGCAATCAGTCACTGTTTCATGAACACCATTTTCATCGAGACACGTCCACCAATCCAGTGCAGAATCTCAAAGGAGTAGTCCAAACATAGCTAAGGCATCTTCATCTGTACAGCCTTTTAGTGCTACAGACTGGGTTAAGCGAGCCAGCCAACGCTTGGCGTTTTCTGTGGACTACCCATGATAAGGGGTGGGTGTAATTGCTGGAACAGTCGCAGGTTTTTTTACTGAAATCATTCTTTGACTTACCAGGCGGCTGAATATCTGAGATGATATAGATGAGGGGTGTGTCCGGACTGTCGGGATCAATGGCTGTGATCTCTCCCACCACCGTACCAGGGGGTTCCCCTTCTGGAAGGGTAAATGGGAACTCAGGGTTCGCAGTTGGAGCAAACTCGTTCGTATCTGTGACATCAACAATCAGCTGGAAATCGAAGAAGACAGCCATTGTTGGTAAAAACGGCAATTGCAAGATATATTACAATACAGAAAAAAAATCAAACTATACTATTTTAAATTAACAGTTCATGGAGAGAAAAAGACCCAGCATTCCTCGATGGAAACAGACTGGGGCAATCATCACTGAAGCAGAACAATTACTCGATGAGTTTCAAATGGTGTTTCTTAAATTTTCAAAAAATTTAATGATAAAAATTGAATAAGAAGTGTAATGTGATTTTATTAGTACCAATTTCAGATATCATAATATGTCGTCCTTCAAGTTTTATCAGTTCGTGTCTGTGAAATATAGTTTTAGGAAGTTGAGCTAAGATAAAAAAACAACTCTTGAGATGTTTAACAACCTGAACATGTTACAGACTTATCTTAGCATAAAGAACAGGAATGGGAATGTGAAGGAAAAAAAACGACTAATTTGGAAATCAACAAAAGATGTAATTTTTCACTTACCGTGGTGGATGTTTCTCTTCTGTTATTGGAAGAGCCTGCAGGATTGTCCTTGGCTGTGATAATGAGAGTGTACTGATTCACTATCTCCCTGTCCAACCTGCCCAGAAGACACACTTCTCCCTAAATGATAGATAAGAAGAAAGAAAAAAAACAAGAAAAAGGTCACAATTTAGCTTCGTATTATTATCATTGTTGTTAGTATAAATCTTTTGTTATGTACTTGTTACTCATTATCATTATCAATAGTTGTGCGATAGTCTCACAATATCACAGCAGATATAACTACATTGTTTTTTATGGCCAGCTTCTTACTATTTTTCGTCGACATTAGATATTGAACTCTTTGCAGTATTTGCAGTATTTTGATTCTTCGCAAAGAGAGTAGGTTACACTTTGGCTAGGCTAGGGTTCAATCGCAATTGCAACAGCCCTTGTACACACGGTGGTCCATGGTGTGCTGCAGCTAGTGCCTAACAGGAATATAGTTCTGAAAGTTATTCAGCATGTGCTTAATATCTTTAGCTTCATATTTAAAAGATGATGCAAAGTCATTCTTTGGGAGCACAGCTCCAGCCGATCAAAATAAGCAATTTTGGCTATTGGCAATGATATGGTTCTTTCTCATCAGACTATGTAACTTCATATTCGGCTATGGTTTATCTCTTTACCGTTTCAGAGCTGATCTCAAAGAGGCCGTCTCCTCCCGACAGTGTGTACGTGACGGCACCAAAGTCCCCCGCGTCCGCGTCGCTGGCTACGATGAATGTGAAACACTCGCCGACTGATGAGCTCTCATTGACCATGGAGACATATATGGTCTGATTGAAGCTTGGATTGTTGTCGTTGATATCGGTCACTCTGAGGTTGACGTCGACCGTGCTGGTGAGAGCCGGATCTCCGGCGTCGCTGACCACAACGGTGAAGTTGACCCAGGAGATGTCCTCTCTGTCTATGACCTCGCTGATGGTAATCACACCTGGACAAAATAAAACATAAATTTATGCGCGATCATCGTAATCTTTATCCATTGCCAGTTTTAACAAGTTCAAAAAAAGTATAATGTCATATAACAAGGCAGTCATAATGAGTAACTTTACGGGAGCTGGACATCCAACAGGTCCAATAGCTATTCCCACTGACAAGAAAAAGGGGAAAATCTCTCCTTTGTTTTATATTAACATGTCAGGGGGCATTCATTTCCATTAATTTGCAAACAAGCAAAGAAAGAAAATCCCTACTTCTCAAATGTTTGAAGAACCAGCAAACTCACCAGTATTGGGATCGATTGAGACAGGTAGGTCCACTTGGTTCAATATGCTGTAGGTGACCATCCCGCCATCTCCCTGGTCAGGATCATTGGCTACCACCGTGGTGATGATGGTACCCTCTGATGACTGTTCCTGTAACACGGTGACCCTGATTGGTTGAATTGCAGGAGCGTTGTCGTTCGTGTCTGTAATGATGATCTGAACCTCAGCTGAAGAAAAAAAAAATTAAATTTATTAAAATAAACTGGGAAAAGATATATATATGGAATTGTGATCATGATGGTCAAGCCTGTATATAAAACAGTCCTCCTCAAATTCACTTGAGCATTTATAATTTGTTACTTGATAGCATAAACTACCCAAATACTGCTATTAGGATTCATCATTAAGTGCACCTAATTAATTGACCAGCCACCGTATGATTGTAAACACAAGTGCTCTAATGGACAGTACTACTTTCATGTGTGTGAAGACAAGTTTGGCCTGACCACTGAGTTAATACACTGTGTGTTTAACCATGAATTTGTGCAGAGGCACATTCAGTATGGCTAGCATTAATACCAACTCCGGAAGATATTCAATCTCTCATTTTTATTGCCCAAAACAGGGGATTCGGGTGATATTTGCTGTAGGCAGGAAAGATCGTAATGATGGGCTGAAAATTTAAAGGCGTTTCCTTTTCACATTGGTTGATGTTGATGTTTTTCTCTTGCAATGCAAGCTTCCAATAAGAAATCTTGTTCTATTAGGTTGAATGTACATTTTATGGAGGACTATCAGTTGTTTCTTGCATTGTATGCTTAAACTGTCACTTTCAATGAGATATTTCAGTAAGAGGGGCACTCTGTAATTTTCAATGAGAAAGCTTCATTACATGGCCAACAAACTTTTCTGTAATGGATAGTATGAGAACATTTACGATAACATACAATCCATTGATCTGAACTCGTTCTGTACAGTATAGCATTATACAAAATCAAATCAACACATGCCTTTGTAACAAGGACAACCAACCAATGTCAAACTCATTTCTAAAAAACTTGCAAATCTTAACTGTAAAGTAATATTTCCAACTTTTTTAATTAATTAAATTAGTTAAAACAATAAATTAGATAAAAATATGATCAAATGCTTTCTTACCGTCGGGATTACTGGTTCTCGTCTCCGGATCGACTCCGTTCTCGTCGATGGCCGATATCACCACATTGATCTCGCTCACCGCTTCGCGATCAATCTGTTCGATCAACGTCAGTTCTCCGGTGACTTCGTCGATGCTGAACCAGCCGGAGGAGTCTATCTCCGAGGTGATGTCTCGGCCATTCTGATCCAGGACGATGACGGAATTTATCAGATATCTGACCATAGCGTTCAGGTCGGGGTCGTTCGCTATGAAGACGTTGATCGTACGTGTTACCTCCGATTCAGATACTCTGACCGTGGTCTCGGTCTCTGTGAATGTCGGCGGGCTGTCGTTGATATCAGAGAGGTCGATGACGACGGTGCCCGTTGTGGTCATTTGGGGCGAACCTTGGTCCGTCACCGACACGGTCAGGGTGTAAGAGGGTGTCTGTTCCCTGTCGAGTACTGCCCTGGTGGCAACCTGTGAAAGGGGGGAAAAAAGGGTTTTATATTCTAATTTTGGAAAAATTTAAATTAAATAATGGATATTTTATAACATCGAGGTAAACCAACTTAATTTGTAAGCTTTCAATAAAGACTTCTTGTACAATTCTTCTTTACATGGTTATTTAATACGTGAGATGCTGGCAGTGTATAATTCATACACGTTCATCACTATTTAATCTCTCTGCTTGAAGACATAAACATGTTGCAATGAAATACACAATATTTAACAGATGTTCAATATCTAATAAGCTCTATGACTGAGACACCACTGCGTGTGATTATTTTAACTTTTCCTTTTTTTTACTCACAGAAATCCAGCCAGTCTCCGGGTCAATGATAAATTTATCCTCTGCTCCTGTAATGATGGAGAACCTAACGGCATGTCCATCGCCGTCGGTAGCTGTCAACTGACCGACGAGAGAACCTGCAAAAAACAGGAATGAAACAACGGTTGGAATTATACTAACAAGAACGGATATATCCGCTGATTAAATAGAGCAGTTGACATAGATGAAATCACAGAATGAAGGAAACATTGATCAATTTATCATCAGAATTTGATACTTGAATAATGTCTATCCTCGTAAGTGAACCTAATACTATCCCAATGAAGAAGATCCTGACAGTTTTAAAAAAAAGGAGACTGTCTTTTTCTTAGCATTTTAAACATTTAACACCTGCTTAATTGTCTCTAGTAACTGTCTTGTCCACAGGGTCATTCAACATTAACCTGACAAGTGAAGTTAAATTTAGGCATGCCTGACACATTTGGGATATGCCGTACTCCAAGTCTGAATGTTCCTTTCCCACAAACAGATTGAAGTAGATGGAAGACTTAAAGATATATGCAGTTTGACAAACTTACAACATTTTAGGTCATAGTAAGTCCATATTATATCCATGGGGTGTATTGAGCACGAAATGTACCGTACCTATTGCCAGATGCATAATTTAATTTTCAAGCAATGTCACATAATCTGTATTAAGCATAGACAGTGTTATAAAGTATCATTACAGTTAACTGCTACAGTCATGGCAAATGATGATGTAACATGCTTGTGACCCATGCAGAAAGATCTAGTTTGGATTAAAACTAGAAATTGGCACCAGTGACTTGGAACAATCTGCAACCATGACTCTTACATCCTGCGCATGGATGAGATATTATTTCAAGTAAACCGCTATATAAATATATGTTATTCTTGTTATTATTATTATTTTACATTTATTAATGTGTAAAAGTAACTTGGCCTGACATTTCGATCCTAGCAGGATCTTCTTCAAAGGCGAAAAAAAAGAAGGAAAAAAAAAGAAAAAAAATTGAATTAATGAAAACATCATGAAGTTAAGAATGTCATGCACACACAGTAAGACATGACGGCTAGATAGTTTACCTGGAACAGAGCCCTCTGGGATGGTGTAATTATATTCACTCAAGTCCAGTACTGGTTCGTTATCATTAGCATCGAGAACTGTAACAACAACCTCTGCTTCAGCATAACTGCCCTGCGAGTCTGTAGCGATCACAGTAAATGTGTACAATGCTTTGACCTCTCGGTCAAACACTTCAGATGACCTCAACTCGCCTTCAGGGAAGATAAAAATTGAATATATTTTAGACATTTCAAGAGAGAAGCACTATCAACTTTTTGTTACAGAAAGAAAGGAAAGTACATAGACAAATGAATCTACAAGTAAGAATGTGTACATTACTTTTCAACTACTCAGAATTGAATATTATCTGGCGATACATTCTTAAAGCAGGTTTTGTGCGTTTTGCAAAATTGATAATATAATGTCTCAAGTGATGCAACTTTACTGAAGCACAGTCATGCAGTTTGGAATATTAATTATTAACTATTGAGTAAAATCACATCATTACAATTATATTTAAATAAGTTTAATAATATATGGAATAATACTACTTTTCAATGGCGGCCTAAACATTTGCAGAAGAGAAGACTTAGTCACCAAATCGGTGCTGACGAAAAAATCTTTTACCTGATAGTGGATCGATCATGAAAGATGCAGATTCATTCCCTCTAATGACATACATGATAACGCTGACCTCATCAGAATCGACAGCTATGATTGGTTGATCCTTAAAAGAAAAATTAATCAAAATTGTAGAGATGTGAAAAATAAATGACACTTTACATAAAGAATAAACAAACATAAAACAAATAGAATAAAATCTGACGGTATGTTTAGAGGCATATATATATTTACATGTTAGTATTTCAGGGATGAGCTTGGGGTAAAACAAAAATCACAGAACTTTGCAAAAATTGCGGTATAGGCTCCAGTTTGCGTATGCTACAGTGTGTTAGGAACTTAGGATAATAGTTTTTTGTTCCCCTGCAGGTTGGATATCCATAGGTAATGAAACACATGCAAACGACGGATCAAATGATACATCGCTGTTGTTAGAAATTCAAGGAAATTGAGAGGTGTAAATCTCGGAGGTAGAAAAGAAATCACGGATATTCAGCAAATTCGCGGAAAAAGCTCATGCCTAAAAATACGCACGATAGCAAGAATAAAATGATAGACATACCATAGATACTAGAGTACCGATGAAAGTGTTTTCCAGAATGGTGCCGAGGTATCGATCAGAGGGAAAGGTTGGGGGAACATCGTCAGCATCGGACACAGTAATGGTCAAGCTTGTTGTTGTCTGTGAAAAGCAGGAAAACCAAAAATGCTTAAAGAATTCACAACTGTTCTTCCCATCGCTGCCACCATGTCATATTATATGTTCAGGAAGAAGTCAATATAATGAAGGAAAAGTCATTCTTAATTCTAACGTAACGTAAATAACCATAAACAATGACGTGAAGGGTATAACCGTAAGGAGTAGCAGCAAGCATGGAGAGTGATTATACAGTAGCGTACATGAGTATTTATACTTACATACTTAATGAGATAACATGGGATGTAATTGGCTAACCAGCATCATATCTGCTTGGCCTATAATATCACAGTGTGATTGGTTATATGACAATTAGACTTATGACGTCACATCACAGCCTCATACTGGAAACTCAATTTAAGATTTACAAGACATGGGATTTCTTTTAGCTTCCATTTATTTTGGGCAAGCTATTCTGTGGTCTTTGTGTTTAACAGCATACCTGATCAGTTAAAACTTTTCATAAGTGGTAGAATATCGAACATTTCAAATTCTGTAATTAATAAATGCATGCAGTCACACTTGGTTGTGATGATATTTCAGGGGCAGGAATATAATCTATCTTACCGTTCTGGTATCATCTGGGTTGACAGGGTTGTCATTAGCTTCTATGACCAGGTCATAGCTGGCGATGGTCTCCCTGTCCAGTGTCTTGTTGATGTAAATTTCTCCATTCTGTGCAGGAACAAAATTTGAAAAACTTGTTAATAAATTTGATTTCATATACACAATGACAATGGCTTCACAAAGGGTTCATACCAAATGGATTAGCAGTTTTACTAATTTAAATATGTCTAACTTCTTCATTGAAATAATATTTGACATAAGCAATTTTCCCTAAAATTTCTGATTAAAGCCCCCTTAAAGTATGAAAACTAAAGTAACCTAGAGTCTTTGCAGTATCAAACCAAAAGATTTAATTCTAAATCGAGGCTATATAACCGTAGTAAAGTTATGTTAAATGTTTAATAATGTAAGTTCACAAGAAAAGTGATAAAATTATGTTACATTATTAATATATCAATAAATTAATATAATAAATTAAAATATATTTAAAATAATATATATAATATAAAATCAATTTTGTTTAGAAAGTATCTTAATCTGCAAGTCCAGAAACAATCTGAAAGAAATTACGTCACAGCTAGGGGTTAAACCAACAATTTGCTAAAACTTAATTTAGCAGCTTCGTGCATACTTTCACTTGACAAGGATGGTAGCAGTTACTCCAATCTGAGTTTAATATTTTATGAAAGGTGACCAAACATTTCAACAAAAAAAGAATGTACTCTTTATCATTACTTTCTTTATAGACATCCTAAACCTGGGGTGGGCAACCTACGGCCTGCAGGCCACATGCGGCCTGCATGGGTTTTTTTTTTTTGCGGCCTGTGAGATGTCTCAAGAAAAAGAAAAAAATCAATCTCTTTTACATCATCACAAAAAACAAGCTAGCTGCTTAGAATTTATGGGCACTAATGATGATAATAATGGAAGGCCTTTAAATCCCCATTAATTATCAAATGTACTGTATTGACATTATGTTTTGTGATTACAGATTAACACCTATTGTTTGAAAGTCCTCGGAATCAAAGGTTTGATATCAACAGCAGGTCGTTTGGTTAGGGGCGGCCCAGTCATTTTTTCACTCCTTATATCTGGCCCATTCATTCAAAAAGGTTGCCCACACCTGTCCTAAACCGTAACAAATCGATACATTTTATACACTGTTAGGAAAGTCACTTACATCTGGGTTTATCCAGAAGACGTTATTCGTGTTGCCATCGACGATGCTGTAGGTCACCACACCGGGAGGTCCCAGGTCGGCATCGGTTGCTACGGCGATAAATGCCAGTGTTCCTATGGTAACATTCTCGCTGATGGTGAACGTGTAGGGTGCTCCCTCAAATCGTGGATTGTTGTCATTAATATTGATAACGTTGATAGTTACGTCTCTCTGGTGCATCGATAGCAAAACAGAAACGAAAAAACATCACCAAATTTTTATCCTTTCAAACACATTTTTCGGCATGAATTTGAGAGAGAACTTCAGATGACAAATTTTGTCTCAACACATAATTTTGTAGAGATCCCTTGTGATATTTCAGTCATCCTCAACACAATGAGAACAAAACGACAATTATTTTACTAAATCCTTGTTCAATGTAGTCACACGGATGAACATAAAAGATAATGCAAAAGTTGTTTGAGAAATGCATTTTGGACATTTAAAGGTCCCTTCAAGAAGTCACTTCAAGTAGTCCTCTCAAGGATGCCAGATGACACACAAGATAAACTCACTGTCAACCGTCTGACAGTTTATAGCATTAACTGGGTGCTCCATACACACCGTGTTGTGACAGCCAAGATAGTATATTGCACATATCCATTCACTGACATCAAAAGCTATATTGCCGTCTCACCATGTACAAAACAGCTACTTACTAAAACTTAATATAACTAACTATAACTACAGCTATAACTAGAGCTATAACTACAGCAATAACTAGCTGTAACTAACTATAACTACTAACTATAACTTTAAAGGATTAGCCATGATAAGAAAAAGCGAGAATTATTAAACCAAACTTGTGTTAGTATTATGATCATTGTTTGCTTACCGTAGACTGAAGACCTTCTGCATCCCTGGCCACTATAGTGATTTTTATCTGTTGCTGTTCTTCATAGTCCAGAGGTCTGTTAGTGTTCACTGTTAGAAGCCCAGTAGACGGATTCAGCCTAAAATAATCTGTCAAGGTAAGAGACAAATGAAAAATATGAAATTTGCTTTGATTTTCTAACAAAGCTTGTTGAAAAAGAATTGAAAATCTTGATCAAGTTTGTGCAAAAAAGCATTACATTTTATACTTAGGGCAAACCAAAACCATTAATTGGGTAAAATTATAGTAATCTAATGATTGTATTTCCCAATTAGATTAATACTGTTTGACCAAAGGGCTTTATCTTCTCTTTGAGCAAACATGGGATATACAGTGACTAGAGATGCAATTTTACATGTGTTAAGAAAGGACCAAACAAATCCCTTAAAGGTCTCAAATCCCTTAAAGGTCTCAAATCCCTTAAAGGTCTCAAATCCCTTAAAGGTCTCAAATCCCTTAAAGGTCTCAAATCCCTTAAAGGTCTCATCCCTTACAGGTCTTGTGAAAACAAACATTACAGAACTTTAAACATTACTCACTGTCGGTGAAATAGCCTTTTATGGACAGATTAATTGAAAGATATCTGCAAAGTCTGATTGTCAAATATCCCAATATTAGTTGTTTTTGATATCTTAAAGTAATTTCCACCATTTTAAATGTTAAAATATTCTCCAGAGTACATCCTATTAAATTTGAATCCTTTACAGTTATTTATTTAAAAAAAAAACAGGATACTACATAATTATTTGCAAAAGGCTACTTACAGGGATGAGCCAGAGGTAAAAAAAAAAATCACAGAACTTTGCAAAAATTGGGGTATAGGCTCCAGTTTGCATATGCTACAGTGTGTTAGGATAATAGTTTTTGTCCCCGAGGTAGAAAAGAACTCACGGATCTTCCGCAAATTCGCGGAAAAAGCTCATGGCTGTACTTACCTCTAAATTCCCCAATGAGCGAGAAGGTGACCATGCCTCCACTTCCAAGATCTGGATCTGTGGCTTGGATGGTGTCGATGAAAGCATTGGTAGACTCTTCCAGGATGGAATAAGGGCCGTACTGCTGAGACGTGAAGGCTGGAGGTGAATCGTTGATGTCCGTAACAGATACAGTAACCTGTAGAAAGTGGATTTATTTTCGTTTTAAAGTTAATCAAGTTTCGTCAGTGGTGTAACTATACGTTTCATCTAAGGTGGGTAAAGGGATGGGAAGGGCATTTGACTGGGAGTATAAATAGAGAAAGTATATTTTATAATATATTGCTTGAGAAAAAATTACTACATGGTCTGCAAATACCACCAGCTTTGACTTTAGCTCAAATGTACACACCCTTCCTCTCCCCCCCCCTCCCCCTTCCTTAGGTTTAGGGCTCTTAGAAGTGTATAACATTAATGTGAAAATTGATGGGTGTCACTGCATTGATGTTGGAATCAATGTAATAATATAGTGTGGCCAGCCTGTGAGGGGTCATTCCTTTCAATAAATTCTGAATTTCCAAATCAACTTCACTGCGATACTATACAGAGCAGCTACCTGGATCAAGCATGTAAATGAACCTCAGGGTGAAATGACTTGTAACTATCGAGTACTAGTAAAAACTATTTACACCTCTTCTCTCCCTCCTCTTTTCCACCTTCCTTTCCCCCATCTTCTCCTCCCACAAATAAGTTGTCATCTTTTATACCTATATATTAACACTGTAACGACTGGCCCGAGAAATTTTTTCGTTCAACAAGTTAATGTGCATATCATTTAGGCATGCATCGGTTATTACATCGCATGCCAATAACATACAATCATTTACCGTGTTATTACCCATCCATATTGGTTATAATTATTGGGGAAGTCGTTAAATAATAATGATCATAATAATATCAGTTTAACCATTGAAAAACACATTGCAAATTATATTTCTTTCAGTAGGTGCCCCAAAAATTCTCAGCATATTGCCCGAATTTTCACCAACATTTTGGTTGGGGGAACTGCAGCCCCCCAGCCTCCTATGCCTATGTATATAAACAGAAGTACTGACGTACAAGACACTGTAGTATGAATATACCATCACTTTATGTTTCAATAATTCTTTACCGTGGTTGTAGATGTGAGTCTCTCCATCGGGTCAGCTGCTTGGTCAGTAGCTGTGATGACCACTATGTACGCGTCCAGGGCTTCTCTGTCCAGCTCTGTGTCTGTCAACAGATGACCCTTTGAAACAGAAGCAAATATTGTCACTTTACACTTTATCACACGATACAAAGCACACGAGAGTGGTATTAACTATAAAGTTTTTTCATATTCACTTCTACCACACTATCACATGTGATGACAAAAATTGGAAAGAAGAGATTTATTGTTAAAAAAAAGGGAGCTATAAACTGGATGATTCAATTAAGAAACAAAGCGTACCACGGGAGGTGGGGAGGGGAGGGGGGAAGTGATAAGGATATTTATCCATACCTGAATGGGGTCGATGGTGAAGAACTCCGAGTTTGATCCGGTTACATTAAAGCGAATCTCTCTGTTGACACCAAGATCTCTATCAGAGGCTGACACCGTGGTTACAATAACGGACCGCAGTCCCTCTCCCACTTGAGCTTCGTAGGAATCCTGAGCGAAGATCGGACTGTTGTCATTCTGATCCAGGACGGTGACGTAGACAGGAACGAATACCTTGGTGATTTTGTCAAAGAGATCAAGGAAGATTTACTCAAAGAGTCTCATGAATAATAATGCTGGGTCAAAGCAGAGAGATGACTTCATCTCTTTCAACATAATCTGTCATCAACATAATCTGTCACAACAACATCTCTTACAACATAATTGTAGTACCCGTTCACTTTCCATTGTAGTAAAAAAAAAATCAGCAAACTGGAAAATTAATTTGACTAACCAACATGATTATGACCTACATTTTGTTAAAAAAAATTAATACACAGCATAAAAAAAAATTATAAATTTATTAAAATATACTTGATAAAGTTGTGTTTCTGAAGTCAATATTTCCTTAATATCATGACGTCTGTCTAGCAGACCCACAAATTAATTATTTAATAAAACACTCTCAAACTTTCAGCAGGATAATTTTCTTCTATTTTTTGTTTTTTGGAAGTAAATGTACCTGACCAATGGTCCTAAGGTTAATGATTGCATCCCATCCCAGCTCTAGTTAAAATCAGTGACTTGTATCAAGACATGACCGTGCAGTACCAACCTGGTATTGGTCATCGTAACTCGGGTCCTGCAGCCTGACGGTCAGTTGATAAGAGTCGACAGTCTCCCTGTCCAAGGAGCTGGTTAAAGTCACCTCGCCTCGGTTATTGACCGTAAATTTGCCTTCCTCGTTCCCCTGGATGATGGTGAAGATGAGGTTGTTGGTGGCGGTGAGATCGCTGTCTGTCACGGTCAGTGTAGCCACGGGGGAAGAACTCAACACATTCTGGAAGAGGAGAGAGGATTTGTAAAAAAAGGTTTGAAAATGAGCATTCTATCACATCCTGTATCACACGGCATCAAAAGCAGCCACAAACAGGATATTACAGACAATGTGTGAAAAATTATACTAGACAAGGAAATAAAAACTCAAATTGCTTGGAATGTCTTGAAAGTTATCTGGGTGCGAGGGAGGGGGGGGAAGGGGGAGGCATAAAGTCATCTATTTAACAGAAAATTATATCAACGGCTAAATTTAAAGGCATCTCAATCAGGATATTAGACATTACACTAATTTTTAGGATGATACTGAATTTACCTCGAAGATGTCACCACTATAGGAGCTGGTTGTAAAGAGAGGAGCATTGTCATTAATATCGCCGACAGAAATGCGAACTGTCTGAGAGGACTCCAAAACGGGCTCTCCACTGTCGAAGGCTATAATCTGAGGAGGAGGAGGAGGAAGAGAGACGGTTCAAAATGAAAACTGGGATGGATCTCTGTCAAAATGAATTCAAGTAGAAAATTTGAGAATCCATTGCAAAATTTAATCCCACAGAAGAGTCTTTCCAATTATTATTTTCTGCTTTAATACTCACTCACAATGGAAGCATTGTTTTATCTTAACAGACCTACCTACCAGTAACCATTGGGTTTGGGAAGAAACTGACAATTATCTTCAAATACAATTATATAGCAAGAGAGAGAGATAGCTTGCTTTATTAGTGGTCGTGGTAGTTACAAGATAACAAGTAAAATAAACATCTTTCCTTAGTCACACAACTGAAGCAGAAATATTACTATACAAACAGTGAGCAAGTGAGTGTATAAATAATTTCAAACTTCTGTTTTGCTTGGTTTCCGATACTCACAGTGATGTTATACTCGTCTGTGAACTCTCGATTGAGGGGTCTGGTGGTGATGAGAGAGACACCATCACTGGTCGTCCTCAGAGTGAAAGCCCCCTCTCTATTACCGTCACTTATTCGATAATTGATCTGCAAAGAAAAAATAAATAGTGCAATTTGAAAGGGGTTTTCTTCTTACTTTGAGTGAATATAAAGTATTTAAATCCATTTCTACAAGGTTTCTCACAAGCGTACATGACACATCTTTCAGTCAGCTTGTGTTCAATGTAGTGCAAAATAGTAACACAAAATTTTCTTGTGTAAAATCCAGCATGTATTTCCCTAGTTTCTGAATGCATATTTCATCGTTATTATTTGTATTAGAACGAGAGGATGAGACATTTCGATACTTTAGCAGGATCTTATACTCCGTTATTATTCTCATAATTCAAAACAATCATACTTACCAGCTACAATTTTTTTTATTTTTCACAGAGCAATTCATTTTTATTTGATAGAGGAACCATCTCACGATTCCAAAGTTACCTGTGCATTTTGGTTGATATCTAAGTCAGAGGTCCTGATTTCCCCGATCACCGTCTGTGCTGGTGATCCTTCCATTATGGTGACGTCCTCAGGGAACTCGATGAATGTGGGAGCGTTATCGTTGGCGTCCAGGACAGTCACCCAAACCTGCAGGGGAAGTCAAATATTTATGTCAATGCATCCTGGTATTATAAGTAGGATAGTACCATACAGTCCTTCATGAATCTATGATCATGGTAACATTTTACAAGTTTATAGCAAAATAAAATCTCAGTTAATATATAGTGTCGGTTTGTTCTTTTCTCAAATTCTCATGAAGGAAGTATTTGTTACAATTTTTTGGGCAATAAATTAGCACCTCGGAAGCACATAGAGACACATGACTGTGTTCTGAACAGCTTTAGTAAAATCATTACCTACTAAATTCTAATGAAGGTGAACAAGAAAAACCTGTTTAACAATACATTCAGGCAGACAATTGAAAAGACTTTATCAAAACTTATTAAGAATATTTGATCAATTATCAGTTATCTTTAAATACGATTAATTTCAGTAATGACGATCTCTGGATCATATCGCAATCGCCACAGAGAGAAGATCATTCACCAACGAAATAAGAAGTATGTTCGTAACACACTTACCGCAGTCGAACTAGAGATGGTCTCTCCCTCCGCAAACACCGTGAAAGCGAAGAAGTCGTTATCTTCCCGATCCAGAGGGGACCGGATGATAATTTCACCCTGAAGCAAAAACACGAGACTTTGTTGATAAAAAGATCATACGGAAGCTCATATTACCTCAAATTATAAACTGCTAGGAAAGCATTTTAAGCTAGCTTTTAATACTGTAAAATTCTATGGACCTGTTGACATTATGGTTGACCAGTTAAACACAGTGCTGGATCAAACTCAGATTTGCAAGTACGAAATAGAACTCAGAATGAATTCTCCAGCCAAAACTGAAAAAAGTTGAGATCTGTGATGTCAACAAAGCTCTCAGTAAAAATTTGAAGTAATACATGTCAGATGAACTAGGGTCAATTTTGTATTTACAGAAAAATGTATAATTATGACAATATTTTTGCAATAATTGTGTAAGAATGCTTCGTCATTGCAACAAGATTAATCTAAAGAAAATGTCTATGATTTTAACTCCTTGTGCAATGTGATTCTTAATAGCTAAGAAAACATCACCTAGATTTTAATGTCAACAGGGCCTAAAAGGAGGATCAAACTTATCCTTAACATATTAATACACAATAATTTTGATCAAATGGGGCATAAAGTAATCACGAAAATAATAAGAAACAGCTGTCAGATTATTGTAGCTAGTTTGTGTAATACAATTATTTGAATTTGATGTTATTCCCACTTAAACAAAAGAAGATAGGGGCACTTACAGTTGTCTCGTTAACGATAAAATGCATCATAACATCGGGATGAGCATTTGGGTCCAAGGAATAACGAAGGTTAGCTGGTCTGTTCTCTACTAATGCTTGAACCTTTCGAGATAATAAAACAGAACAAATTGAATCAACTACATTATTTTAATAAAACAAGAAGGTACAAAATATTACTTTAATTGTATCCTCTGAGAACAATTATTTATTAATGGACGTAAATTACGGTTATCATTTTTGCCACCAGTTGACAGCATGTGTCCATCAGGGCAAATTTTTAAGGCTTTTATACCGTTTGTCCCTCGGACAACAGGGTCTTACTTATCGGTCGTCTGAACAGCAAATTTGGTAGTCCGAGAAAATGAAGCGAAATAACAACATATTGTATGGGGGTGCGGGGGGATGAAAGGGGGGGAGATATGTAGGTTTGATATATCACATGCTGTGGGCCAGCTGTGGACCAGTTTAGCTCCCCTAACAGTGGATCATAGGCCTACCACTATTTTTGGTTTATTTCAATATCATTAAAAGTGATGGAATGTACAATCTGAATTTGATGTTAACAGCTAGTTATCCATAGGACATCCTCCAAGGCTGATACTGGTTGTTCGAATACAATTATTGGGATGATCTGACGACCATTAAATATTTGCCCTGTGTTATCATACTGATGGATATGACACCACCCCAACCCCCCCCCCCAAAAAAAAATACCAGTCTCAACAAACACAACATCAATATGTTTTAAATGCACAAAAAAACTTTATACCTGCACAACGAATGTACCAGGTCCCAGATTTTCAATAGAATCTGCTTCATATCGTGGGAGAACAAACACGGGAGGGATCTCCCCAGCGTCTAGAATGTTCACCACAACATACGCGGTTCCTACATTGAATGGGGCACTCTGATCTCTCGCCTGGACAGTCAGGTTAAAGGTCATCGTCTCGGAGATGGACGGGAACTCTGAAGACGTCCTGATCTCTCCAGTGGTCGCATCAATGTCAAAGAAACCCTGATCGTCACCTAGGGGTGCCAAGGAAGTTAAAATTGATTCATTTATCAGTATTAGACCATTACAAAATGTCAAAAAATCTGAAAAGATCAATTAAGCCAAACATGATTCGTGAGTTAAACTGTCTTTTTTCAAAAGCATAAGTTTCATGATAAGGGGTTCAGTTAAGTTTCAAAGGTAAGAAAGAAGTTTTTGTTGGTCAAAACTAAAACAATTTGACCTTTTGTCTCCTATCACATGTATTTTACTACTATGGATATTTTGGACAAGTAAAATATGGATGATAAATGATAACTTGTGTTGTAAACTAATCTAAGTCTTGTTACTCTATACTAATAGAGTTTGTAAGTAACAAGTCATATCATTGACTCAGAGTTGTTTTGTCTTCTAAGGAAACTGTATGACTTGACTTGCCTCATGTCCGCAACCCAACATGAGTTGACAAGTGAGAAGTCATATCACTAACTCAAGAGTTGTTTTGCATTTTCAGGAAGTCGTATGACTTGACTTGCCTCATGTCCGCAACCCACAAGTGTTAACGAAAAAAAGTTGGATCAGCTTATACATGCAGATAAATATACCAAGTTAAGCCTTGACATACAATTAATGCAACATGCAGCAAATAGCATTTATCCCTCAACAGGAAGTTATTGAACGATGTATCTAGTCGGGATTCTGACACTCCATATAGAGGTAAAGTAAACAAGGTAACTTGCAAAGTACAAATACTACATAAAGGGAATATATCAATTGTTTGATTCCTATGGAATGTATTTGTATTGTATATTCAAATGTTATATGTTCACTTTGTTTATGCTATGGT
The DNA here is from genome assembly GCF_037975245.1 of Apostichopus japonicus. NCBI lineage: Eukaryota > Metazoa > Echinodermata > Holothuroidea > Aspidochirotida > Stichopodidae > Apostichopus > Apostichopus japonicus. The sequence goes on from NC_092566.1 coordinate 16,568,225, forward strand.
GAAGTGGAAATAAATAGTTTTCAATTTTAATTTCTATTATCATTGCATTGACCACTGTTGATTAACAAAATAACAACTACTGACTCTGGTTGACTCCAGCAGATTCTTTGCCTTGACTCAAGCGTTGACTTTACTTGAAAATCTGTCTGACTTCCGCTATGTAAACTAGTACACAACTTGGCTTGACATGTGCCTCCGCTACAGTCAACTTGGCTTGAGACTTGACCCAAAGGTTACCTTATAACCCCATCCCCCGAAGAACGTCATATTTTACCTGCTATGATAGAATATCGGACCATTCCTGCAGCGAGGAGGTCCATATCCCGCGCCTGTACGTTGATAACTCTCGTTCCGATCTCTACGTCTTCGGTGAGATCTAACCTAGAATAGATGGACTGGACGAACTCAGGAACCACATCGTTGACATCTGTGATTTGTATGGTGACCACAGCTGGTGAAGATGAGTAAGAGAAATGCGAAGTTAATATTAGAATATATTTGAATAATACTGCTTTGGAAGCCAGTAACACGAGACACAATAGACAAAATATCGATTATGCAAGTCTCTTTAATTGTAGGAAATTCCTGTGACTGACACATTCCTCGCCTGACTGACCCCCCTTCCATCACCCACACCCCCCCCTCCGGCCCCAACATTGTGCATCCTACTGTATTTATTGCAAATTGCTGCTAAAGTTCTACCACACACAAATTCTGCTTTCATCACATTTATTTCAATTATACTTCAAACTCAAGACAATTCAGATTATTTTCCACTCCATTATCTCACCAGAATCTGTGGGCAATGACGGATCGCTGGGATCAAACGCCTCAACGACCAAGAGGTAAAAGTCCAGGGTTTCCCTGTCCAGAGGGGTGGGCCCCCTTGAGATGACCCCTTCTGCATCGACCGTAAAGACCCCTCCGATGTTACCCTGGACGATACGATACATGACACCAGAGTTCACCTCTGTATCTTCATCAGTAGTAAATACCTGCAGTTTACAAATGAATGAATAGGCTTAATAAACGAACTGCATGAGAATTAAATATCATGACAACGTATTCAAATTAAATGTCCGATGTTTTTGCAATATTTCACGAGGCTTTTGAGGTAGGCTAGTAAAAAGACACAAAAGAATAAACAAAATTAGATTTTAGTACTGTAATGTTTCATTTAATTACTAAAGTGGATTAATTTTTGCAAATTAATGCTACATCTCCAGCCACTCAAACTAAACAGGACAACAACAGAAATGAATATTTTGTACTGTTCTGCAGAATGGTGCAATTAGATTGGCCGTTTTACTGCACTGTCCCGGTGCATGGCAAATACAAGTTTACACAAATTCTTAAATCAAAAGAAGCCCTGGACGCGTACTTTTTTCCCCAGGACGAACGTGAGTTTCAGGTTTTTCAGGAATTTACAAATTCGTTTGAAATCAGAGTTAGGGTTTAGAAAGTGGGTTAGGGATCCAGTTTCTGTGAAAATGAAGGATTGTCGTTCATAATCTGGGGTAAAAACTAGGAAAATAGATTCAGAACATGTTTTTTGAAAAAGCGTCACATGTTTGGAATCCAGGGATTTGATTGGCCGATGCCCACGTTCGTCCTGGGAAAAAAAAATACATGCCCTGGACAGGGTCCACCTTCTTGTGAAAGTCTTATAGCCCTGGTCTTTACTATTAATTATCACAGACTCCCTGTGACATCACTATATATGTAATGTGTTCAATTGTCTTACTTAATATATTGAGATATCTCATATGTTACACACAAATCATTAAAATATATAAGAAAATACATCTCTACATACATTAAGGCCTAGTGTTAAGAATAAAGAGTCACAGTACACATTAACCATCCGAGAACCTAATATTTAGCTAGGCTTCTTTGCCTACTAATATTAAGCTAGGTTTCTTTGCCTACCTGGACAATGGCTACACCTTCCCTGATGTTCTCTGCTACAGACTCTTCAGGGTATGGGTTCAGGGTAAACTGAGGTCCATTATCGTTGACATCTGTGACGTTGATCAGGATGAGGGTGGTACCTGTCCTCTGTATGCCTCCGACAGTCGTATCTACCGCTATCACACTCAGCGTGTACATGGATTCCAACTCATGGTCTAAAGGAGAGGTAATCTCCAACAGACCGGTGTTAAGGTCAAGTGTGAACGGTCCTTCCACGTTACGCTGCGACTCAAATCTGAAGGTAATGTCACCGGACTCCACTATTGATGAATAGAAGAAATTAAAATATTCATAACAATTTCATAAATGATGAAAATAAAAATTATGAATATATTATTTGATGAAGAAGGGAGGAAGGAAGGGAGGGGATAGGGTGTAAGGAATCGTTTAAACAAATATGCCTTAAGCAGAAAATATACCATACAGGAAAGCAACAATTAAATATTACTCTCTCAACGGGAAATAATTAGTTGATAGCATGTTCATGGCTCTTGTATTATTTCTAGCTGTAAATGGCTAATCAAAATTCATTGCTGTACTTTATTACTTTAGTCACCTAATTCAATTAAGAACTAACTTTATTACTTTAGTCACCTAATTCAACTAAGAAACAAGAATACTTTTTGAAGAGTTTACGGCAGAAGTACTGTACTCTAGACTCAAACAAACGTACTGACGTACCTTGATCTATATCTGTGGCAGCAACTGTCAATATTTCTGTCAAGAGAGGGAAATCTTCCGGGAGAGATGCTGAATATTCACTGAGGTCAAATATGGGGTCGGCGTCATTCACATCACTGATGGAGACATTCACAGTCGTGATGTCCATGAAGACACCGTCAAAGACTACCACTTCAAATTGGTAGAAAGATTGAATCTCTCTGTCGAACGCTTGTGTGGTGGAAATTTCACCGGTCGACGGGTCAATCGCAAATCCAGGAACTTCAGAGAAGAACGAGAAAATGTGAGTTCCGACCTGGTCGACGTCTGTTGCAAACACCTGTAAATAGGGTGAAAGTGAAGAAAAAAGCAAAATATTGCACCAAGTTGTAATATTTCCTGAACATGATATCAAGGTGAATTTAGCATGTTAGCTAGTACACACATATATATATATCAGCAAGGTTTTTAGTCAAATACACATTGTGAAGGAAAGCTGCTGTAGTGAGCTCTTGAAAACCCTTCGTGAAAATCGCCAAACTTCATTGCTTGAAATTAAAGGAATCAAGCAATTGAATCAAGCAATTAATTCAAGCAATTCATCGCTTCATTGCTTCGTGAAATGTAAAATGATAAATACACCAATGTTACAAATGAAAAACTTGTGAACTATTTACATGCAAAGCAAATTCCAATCCAGGGAATGATTTTATCCAGTATCCCATTGCAAAAATGCTATGCAAAATGGGCAAATTATATGGAAGTGCAAAGAGGGACAGTAGATTTTGTACACTGGAGCCATAGAATCCTATCAAAATACTGTAGGTACAGAACCTTGAAATCTGCTACACAGACATTAGACACTAAATTGGTCCCTGCAATCCATCACAAAATATTTACAGTAAAAATATATGTTCAAACTTGAAAAAGAGCAAAACTAAGACATTTTTGGCTAGAACTCATGATAGCAAGTACTGCAGATAAACCGTGCTCTACCAACCGATCTCTCCAGCCATTAGGCAGCAGCTATCTATATCAAATCTTTGCATGATCGGCCATTCAGAAGGCACTATTACTTGTATACTGAGTATAAACCAGGCCCTGGGATGAAAAATGGGGAGCAATCTCTCCGCAACAGCCATAGCAAGGACTCATTACTGACCCCATTTCACCCACCTGCAGACCCTCCCCCCCTCCCCTGACCCCTAACTGTGGAAATTTGGTCTACACTCCTGACTGATTTGTTTGCAATTCTCACCTGTCCAACAGGGAGATTTGCCTGTTGATTTTCTTCCACGACAAATCTGTAGGGATCTTCCACAAACATGGGAGGGTTATCGTTAACATCGGTCACTCTGATGGTCACGGTGGCCGGAGAGGAGGCTGGACGATTCGGATTACCGTCTGAAATGAAACATTTAAGTCAGGCTTGGTTCAATGTTAAAGAACTCGAAAGGAATGATGAAAGACAGAAATGTCAAAAGTATTTTCAGGGACAATTTTACCAGAAGCATACATACATTAAAATCATTGAAATATTACTTCTTTCAAAATATGATCATAAAGCCACTCACAACATGTTGCCATGCCTCTATTAACGTCTCAGTCAACTAGTGCATCGGGATGTATTATCAAACATTCATTTCCAGACAAAACAGAGAGTACTTTCAGAAAGAAGCCATTACGGCATGTTTAACGTTGCCACTGCCTTTTATACATTTATTCATGCACATGTGATATCATTCAGCATTCTACCTTCCTTCCCATATCTGCAATAGATGGTTTGTTAGTGCAGCCTAAGTCTATTTGTTTGTGTTGAGAATTAAAAGCCTATTTTTATTTTAGGATATTCCACATATGATCTGTGTAATAGCGAGAGACGCAAGTTAAGTCTTTGCCCGTTGATTTAGATGTTGGGAGATGTTATCATACCGTGATTATTTATTTCGTAGTTGGGAAATGTTATCTTTTCATGTTTATTTATTTCCACGTTCAGAGATTCATATGTTGGTGTTTAGTTACTTGCACACTAGGGCCAGAATGTTATGGTTTTGTTGTTTATTAATTGCATTTTTCTTAGAGATGACATTAATGTTGCAAAATACATCTCTGCATCTGCTTAAAAAAATATTTCTTTTATAACAAGAACACAACTTACTGTCAGTAACAACAACGGTCAGTATTATTTCATCCATGATTTCCCGATCCAATTGACCAATCAGGGAGATTTCTCCCGTGTTTGGATTAATTTCAAACGACGGATTGTTTGGACTCAATGAGTATATCAGCATGGAATTGGGACCGATATCGATGTCATCTGCTTGGACCTGAAAAATATAAGAAAAGTCTCACTGACTCACTGTGTTTGACAAAGAAAATATGGCATGTGCATTCTAATATTCCTTGAAAACGATGAAACATAACAGGCCTGCAAAATCGATTACATTTTGTAGTTATATGCAAACGAAATCATGATATATATATATTAGTCCGGCTTTACACTGTATTAAAAACTTCCAAAATCAGCATATATTGGCAGTTAAATCATTACATACCACACAAGCGTATAGTTTGTGTATTAAAAACAGCTCAAAATCGTAATTATTTTATAAATTAAAGCTACTTATATTACATTACAGCTCACTTGTACATACCATCCCCACCATATTTGATAATTTTCCACAATTAAAGTGTAATGTATACATATGGGAGATAAATCTCTTTGTGTCAACATTGATTCATCCTTGTTGCAAGGGATGTTTGCCGGTCCCTGCAGACTTTTCTCCATGACACGGTGCCTTATCTGTGGTACAATGAATCATTGCCTTCTACAGTGGATTAAAGGGTGTGAAGACTCGCGCACAAAGAAATGTCTGATGCCGGTAATCTGACCTAGTTTTGAATCAGGTGTAACATAGGTGTTAGACACCACCATCGATACACACTCAGTTTGCTACCGTCGGTAATTAGACACTAGTGTACAGTCAATACATGCAGCTACGGTCAATACCCACAACACAGTATACATAGCAGCCATGGCCATTCTCAGCAGGGAGTTGTTATGAAACTCCCTGATCTCAGGTGGAGGATAAAAGATAACAAGGCATCACGTTTCATTAATGTCTGCATTTTGTAGCGACAAGAAGAAATCTTCACTTGCAAGCAAGGGAAAGTTAACTATTTTCAGAGGGCGGCACGCGGTTTGGGGCGAGTCTTCAATGCCTTTAATTTGTCCGATCAGTAATAACAGGATTACACTTACTCTGACTACAAAGGAGTTCATCTGAGACCCTTCAGACAGGTCAGCGTTATAGTTAGTCTGCCTCCAGATTGGATCGTTGTCATTAAAGTCCCGGACATTAATGTCCACGGTACTCAGACCAATGTTGAAAGGGTCAGCTTGGTCTGTGGCCACTATGGTCAGAGAGTAAAAATCTCGGATCTCTCTGTCGACGACGGTCCTCAGCGTTATATCGCCGGTCACTTCGTCGATCGCAAAATGGCCTGGAAGAGTAGAGATTATAATTTAGACAAATAGAGAGGTGATGAAAAAATATAGTAATACAAGAAATGTTTGGTGGATGAGATCATCTCTAATTAAGCTAGAAATTTTTCTTTTTGTTGTTTCTTTTGTTTTCTAAAATTATTTCACTATAATATAAATTTCAACTTGACAAACAGACAATTTCATAAAGATATGCTGGTGAAATTTGATTATTTCAAATCTCATAATATAGAGCCTTTCCATCAGTTCCATACTGATGCTATGAGACAAACTTTACCAGAGTCCTATCTGACAATCTTTACAGAGTTCTTTTGCATTCTAATATGACCGGCCTTCGGCAAGAACAACATAGACGAAATGTTATGACGGAAGAATTAATCAAGTATAACTTTAGACAAAACTTGGAGATTACTATCATTGAGCAACATTATCTACATTAGTGACTTTTGCGTGATATGGACCTATTATCGCAGTTTTATTGCCTGGTTGGTAGCAGAATGGGCCACTCTATCACATAGGCCTGTTTCGGGCACAAAATCGGTTGACTGAGCTATCATTTTCATAAAAATGACATTTGAACATTCATATCAATATTACTTAATTTTCTATATTGAGTGACTCACCATCAGCATTGCCTCCATTGATTGAGTATCTGACCTCTCCTCCTGCTCCAGAGTCTATATCCGTAGCACTGACACGGATGATTGTGAAACCAGGCTCGGCAATCTGTGACAAGAATAGACACCAGATTCTTATGTACTGATATGTATTTATCATGATGAAATGCCAAATTAATTTAACAGAGCTCACAACAGATATGAAATGTTATGACCACTAGTTTAAACTTAACTGAAACATCTGCCTGTAAAACGCTAAATCTATTAACATCAAAGACATGAGAAACAATGTTATGAATATCTTTTGTCAATGCCAAGCCTGAGAGTAAAGCATCACTAAATCAGCAAAAAATCTGTAATGAAAGAAATGCCCAAATTTAGGGCCCAAATTTATAGGAAGACATGTGACTTTATTTTCTATCTTTTTGCAGTATGCTCTAACCCTTGAACTCACTAAATTGAGTATCAACCATGATCAGTAACTTTACCTCCTTCAGAGCTCAATCCATCTCAAAATCTAGTAAATTTATGCAAAAGACCACTAGAACATTGTAATCACAAATAGCAGATGAAGCAAACAACATTCCCTTTTATAGAAAATCTAGGTTTTGTGTTTTTTTTTACATAGTTGCAAGGAAAGTTGAAAAACAAGAATAATAGCAGCAGAATACGGTATGTGAGGGGATTATGCGGCACACTAGAGTAACACTAGTGTCCGCTATAGTATTTATGAGATGTGATACATGTCTTACAGATTAGTGGACTTACCTCATTAACAGAGGCATTGTACTTGGTCAGGGTGAAGATTGGAGAGTTGTCATTAGTGTCCAGTATATCAATCACTACATCTATAAGGCTGGAACCAGTTCTGATGAAAATAAAGAAAAAGCTAAATTCTGTATGTTTGAAAATATCTGAGTGCATTGCATAATATTATTTTCCCCTTCGACCAGATTTATTTACATTACTGTACAATGTTGTAATGTGCTATACCCCAGTGCTATGGTAAAGTGGATGAAGGTTGTGGCATGAGAAGGAAGCAATAAGACAAAAATATAGCATCTATGAGATTGTTGATTTGACCCTTGACCGGCCAAATTAAGATGGCTTTTCATCCAGGAGAAAATCCAATGTGAAGTGTACACTTCATATTGGTACACATTGTGAAGTGTGTACACAAGTGTGTACACTTCACAATGTGTACCAATATGAAGTGTACCACAAGCGGATTCTCCCACATATGAGCCTGCTTAGTGTCATTTCGTTCGTTCATTCGTTTGTTTGCTATTCATTATCATTACCATCACCAATATCATTATTAGTAGAATATGAAGTAATTCCTTCTTACCATAAAGACAAAATTAGTGGATATTTATCCTCAAGAGTTCTTAAACACAGTAGCTTCAGCCCCGATCTTTATATGCGAAGTAGGCTACTAGATACTTCTAAAATGGAAATACACAAGGTCTTTGCTACATGTCATTTTCTTCTTTTTCATGACAGCTTAACTTTTGTTTTATAAAAATTTAACCAACTGTGGTCATGATTCTTACGCAAAGTATATAACAATACATTGTAAGGTAATGATATTTGATGGAAAGAAAAAAATATGGGGGAAAATGCAACAGTGTGCTTTAAGGAATTCAGGTAAATCACAGAATTAAAGTAAATGGCAAACGTGGCGAGTCCATTGGTTCTTTAAGATAATTAAGACTTACGCTGGTGCTATGGGTGGTGTAGGGTTGGTTGCTTCCACCACTAGTCTGTACCTCATCTGAGAGGTCTCAAAGTCAATGGTTGGTGACTGAGTGGTGATGTCGCCGGAAGTGGAATCAATTCGGAACAGTTCCTATAACAAAGAGGTACAGAAAAATAAATTTAAAGTAGTAAATACATAAGTCTATATATAGTAAATGAGGTGTTTTGTCGATGACCCTATGAGTTGCTCTCTTCTAGTGGAAACGGATATATACTGGCATTGCAAAAACATGATCACCACTTACACCCCCTTTAAAGCCGCATTCTGCACTGAACAGTCAAAATATTGTGATATAAGGAAATGTTTAAAGGGTAGAGAAGGGTATTACCCCAAACATATGAAGCTTGTTGCTTTATCCAAAATTGTACTGAAGACAATTTCATAAACATGTGAAGACCAATTTAGTTTAATAGCTATGCAAACTTTTATTTAAACTAACACCGGTGCCTTCCAATCATAAGGTCCCCGGTTCAAGGCAATCCCAGATTAATGTATGTCGTCCAGTTACAGAGTTGTTGACAATTGACAATTCATAATCATGGACATTAAATATGAATGTAAGAGACTGACTTTGGGTAGCTTGCAGCTTTGATAAGCCAATGAGGCTTCGTCGCGAGTTCCTGCTTGCAGGAGGATCTAAAATACATACATACAAACTCCAATGATGAGAACTAGTACAAGAAATTCATAACAGAAAGAAATTCACCAAATCTTGAATAGATCTTGTTTATAAAAAATTTCAAGGAAAACTTGTTGCAAATTCTGAGCCAAATGACATATTTCTGACAGCGAATGACAGATAATACTACTCTACCTGTTCGTTTCCTTGCACGATACTGAAACTGATCTGGGCATTCTGGTTCGAGTCTCTATCTGTGGCTGACACGGAGGTAATGAAGGTTCCAATCGTAGCGCCCTCTGTCACACTTCCCGAGAATGACGCTGTGCAATAGACGAAATCAAATCAACATGTCAAATCATCAGCATAAAAGATATTATAATAATATTAATAATAATAATAATATTTGCTTTTTGTATAGCGCTTAGTACCAGCGATAGTTCTCAAAGCGCTTTTCAGACGTTATATTACCCCTGGTCAATGATAACATGTCCCAGAGACAATCCCTCCAGTCGGCAGCAGTTATATACTGCGCCCAATGACAAGTTACCTCACAGGTACCTATTTAACCCCTGGGTGGAGAGAGGCAAGTGAGATAAAGCATCTTGCCCAAGGACACAACGTAATGAACTAGGCAGGAATCGAACCAGCAATCCTTTGATCAAGAGTACGACGCCTTAGCCAATTGGCCACCACGCTCTCAAATAACAAAGACAAAAGAAAGATACCATAGTTTACTAACAAACTAGTGCACCTTTCCCATTCAATAAATGGAAATTAAAAGAACTCTAAAATATGGTAAAAGCTCTTTGTCATTAATACTAGCAGAATGCTTGGAAAAATTTTAATAGTAGATATGAAAACAAGAAAAATAATAAAACACTGCGATAAATACAAAGTTAAAAGTAATTACCTTGGTCAAATATTGGATCGTTGTCATTAACATCTTGTAAATTGACAGTGATTGTTGATGTCGCCGTTAAATTCTCGTTGGTTAAGGGGTTGGTTTCTTTAGCGATGAGCTGTTGGGTTAATAAAAGATTGAAAAAAAAAATTGAAAATGAGAAATCATTATTACTTCTTATTGACAACTCTCTCTCTAATCATAACTCACTACTGCCTAATACTATTCTTCATTTACCACTGCTTACTCACTACATCATTTTCCTTATTTGACTCATTTTTTTTAAACTCATGTAGTAAAAACTCAACACACATGAAAATATGCAGAGAGATGTTTTTTCACTTTGTCAACTATAAACTTTAATGCTCACTGCTTGTCATTTTCTACTCACAAAGAACTACTAAAACCTAATTTTTTTAATATCACTCCTTACTCATTAATATGTTGTGACACCTTCACAAACAAATGTATGAACATGTACCGCAAGGTACCAGAGATATTTTATTTTTTAATTTCATCGTGCGGCTTTGTTACTCACTGCTAACGACTCTCCATTTGATGTAACCAATGACCGGAATCTGTTCTTTTGTACAGTGCTCTTGAGCATGTTTTATTTCATGATAACAGCACTTTAATATTTGGTATTTATATTATATATATATTAATATACACTTCTCTCACAATGTGAAGGTTTACTTTCATAAACAGGAATGCATATGTCATTACATGAAAAGAGCATTTCCACTTAATCAGCTACTAACCAATTCCACTAAATATGTGTTGTACTTGTATTTTTGTATATCAAGTTTGTCTGGAATTTGAAATATCACAAATAAATTATGAAATAGAGCATAGTCTCTTTTTAACACATTAGCAATTTAGTCATACATGTTAATTAATATATAATAATCAGTGAGATTACAAGAAACGAATTACATATAACTTTCTCAACCAAAAAGTGGACAATTTAAGACTTGCCATAAACTGGTACGTTTGGGTAGCCTCGTAGTCCAGTGGACCCGAGACTGAAATCAGTACACTGCCCTCATTTTGGATAGTTCCAGGCGTCACAGTGAATGGTAAATCATCAGGGCCTTCTATCTCCAAGCTGATTACATCTTCTGTAGCCTAAAATGATTTTTTTTTTAAATAAATAAAGAAAAGAAAAGAATAAAAAAATTTCGAAAATGAATATTTGGAGTCACTCCATGACCTGAGAAATATGAATATGATAAAGATGAAAATATTAAAATACAATGAAATGATGTCAGAAATAAGTCAGCAGAGCTGCGATTTTTGACATTTATGTTAATTGTTAATATGAGTTCAAGTTTATGTTTACAGTTGCAGTAAAAATTTGATAAAAACAATTTACCATGCTGTATGCATTTCATTAAATGACATTTAAATGTAAAATAATTGCTCTGACTGATATTATTAACAACAATATTAATCAATATTGTCTGGAATTAGCTGGGATTACACTGTACATAAACCTGAACAAGATGTTACAGTTAAATGTATTCTCCCAAATCTAGTTTTGTCATATAACATTATGGACATCACTTTTTTGTACCTCTTTGGGACACATATTTGTCAGAATTACTGATAAAGCACAGTTATCACATGGCAATGTACCCAAGTAACGGTCGCAGTAACCAAATCCTGAAGTTCAGGGTGTAAAATGTTTAAAATTAATAGATTGTGCTGAAATTTGGTAAACCCGCGTTCTGTTGAAAAATGGGTGACCCCAACGCAAGAATGCCAATATGATATTAAACCTACCCTATCATTGTCAGAGATGAAAATGTTCAATGGCAGGACTCCTCCTATCTGTTCGTCCTCCTGTATGGTCGCTTCGTAAAAATTCTGGTTAAACGACGGCGGTTCGTCTTGTACGTCCAAGACGGTTATTGTGAAGGTATTGAAATCAAAGTTAGTTGGGGATCCAACTTCTTCTGCCTGTGAGGAGATAAATAGTTGCAGTAGATTGCACAATTTCAAATCAACAGAGGGCGCTACGTAACAAAGAAATGCTGCAGCAGATGCAAATCGCCCTGCAGCGAGGCTGAATCACTTTGACAGTGAGTTTGAGCTTAATATGTCCACTAACATCTTTACTAGTTTTATAATTGATTGCAATAACTACATTATGAAAGAATTATACAAAACTTACCCAGAGAGTGAGTTTGAGCTTAATATGTAAACTAACATCTTTACTAGTTTTATAATTGATTGCAACAACTACATTATGAAAGAGTTATACAAAACTTACCCAGACAGTGAATTTGAGCTTAATATGTAAACTAACATCTTTACTAGTTTTATAATTGATTGCAATAACTACATCATGAAAGAGTTATACAAAACTTACCCAGACAGTGAGTTTGAGCTTAATATGTAAACTAATATCTTTACTAGTTTTATAATTGATTGCAATAACTACATCATGAAAGAGTTATACAAAACTTACCCAGACAGTGAGTTTGAGCTTAATATGTAAACTAACATCTTTACTAGTTTTATAATTGATTGCAATAACTACATCATGAAAGAATTATACAAAACTTACCCAGACAGTGCGTTTGAGCTTAATATGTAAACTAACATCTTTACTAGTTTTATAATTGATTGCAATAACTACATCATGAAAGAGTTATACAAAACTTACCCAGACAGTGAGTTTGAGCTTAATATGTAAACTAATATCTTTACTAGTTTTATAATTGATTGCAATAACTACATCATGAAAGAGTTATACAAAACTTACCCAGACAGTGAGTTTGAGCTTAATATGTAAACTAACATCTTTACTAGTTTTATAATTGATTGCAATAACTACATCATGAAAGAATTATACAAAACTTACCCAGACAGTGCGTTTGAGCTTAATATGTAAACTAACATCTTTACTAGTTTTATAATTGATTGCAATAACTACATCATGAAAGAGTTATACAAAACTTACCCAGACAGTGAGTTTGAGCTTAATATGTAAACTAATATCTTTACTAGTTTTATAATTGATTGCAATAACTACATCATGAAAGAGTTATACAAAACTTACCCAGACAGTGAGTTTGAGCTTAATATGTAAACTAATATCTTTACTAGTTTTATAATTGATTGCAATAACTACATCATAAAGAGTTATACATAACTTACCCAGACAGTGAGCTTGAGCTTAATATGTAAACTAACATCTTGACTAGTTTTATAATTGATTGCAATAACTACATCATGAAAGACTTATACAAAACTTACCCTGACAGTGAGTGTGAAGGAAGCTGGAGTTAACAAATCATCTCTATCCAAAGGTCTTGCTAAAGTCAACACACCAGTAGAAGGGTTCAGATTAAAATAACCCTGTTCATTACCTGCCAAGAGGGAATAGCACAGACATCTTAATACAGGGAGCACACAAATACAGACAATACTACCAATTTTGAAGAATGGAAAATTGCCACACTTTGAAAACATGATTTTATTAGCTTTCATTTTTTGTTTTTATCCTCCTCTTTTGTTGCTTTGATTGATTTGTGGTTCTCGACTTTGTAGAGCGCCTGTAATTACCACCTTTTTATAGCTGGCGCTTTATAAAACCTTTTAATAATAATAATAATTATAAAAATAATCATAATAATAATAATCATCATCATCATCATAATAATCATAATAATAATAATCATCATCATAATAATGATAATAATTCAAATGTCATGATTCTCCATCAGCTCGACAAATTTTGAAACAACTCTTAAATTAGAAATAGTGTTTAACTGATATAATTACAAGAAATTAAAATGTTCTTTTAATATGATACTAAAACATAAAATTCCTAATAATTTTAAAAGTATTAAAGAGGAAAACTTTATAGTCTTTACCAATAACAAAGCTGTATCTGACAGGGGTTGGCGTGGTAATGTCTTGATCAACAGCTGTTACCGTCTGGACCACAGAACCCTGAAAACGAGGAATTGTCATTGTGAAATAAGATAAGAAAATTAAAGCAGTGCGGAATTCCCTTCAGAGGCGATATAATTATGGTTAATTCCCAAATCTTTACCAGACCTCCTCTCTGAAAATGACATATTTAATTTCAAAATTCACAATTTGGACCATGATTTTGGATCAGTCTCTGGGAGTTCTTGATACACCATTGGATATTTAAAAAAAAGTTTTGAACAGCAAGGGTACGGAACTTAAACATGTTTCCATGTTCCTTTGTTATGATGGTAACTAATTGCCTAGCTTGAGAAGTTTTCATGCCACAGTCATTTTTGAGTTGATCTTCATCATGTGCCACAGATCAGCTCTCAGTAAATTTGTTTAGGGATGCTACTTGCTGTCATTAAACATTAAGTTACAATCCTTATTTTTTCCATAAATTATTTGTGACAGTTGAAATTCAATTTTTCTTTTCATATGAAGGGAGCTTATGATACAAAACTACACAAACAAACAAAAAGGATTAAAATGATGAATAATTTAGAAAAGCAAAGATTGTAAAATAAAACCCTAGTGTCCACAACCAACATTAGTGAGTATGTATGGTCACCCAAAAAGGCAAGAACCAACTCTCCAATAGTAACAATTTCCTTAAAAGTTACCCAGCACCATCAAGACCAACAGCCATCACTTCTTTTTTTTCTTTTTTTTTTTGGGTGGGGGGTTAATATGCAAATTAAAGGATTGCACAGGCCCAGGGATTATAACTAATAATCTGAGAAAAATTGAGCTAAAATTATTTTGTGGTAAACTTAAGACTCAGAAAACTAAGGTATATACCATTCATCCTTTTCAATGTCAAAAAAAAAATAATATATATGTATTTTTTTTCTTTCTTTCTTAGGAGTCCTTTATCTTGTTAAACCTGAATTGGCTTTTTAGAGGACTTCCCTCCATATATTTATTATCTGTGGAAAATCAAATCAAATCAAAATCAATTCATGTCGACAGATAAAACTCACCATCGTTTGTGTTTCAGTGATGGTCATGTCGTAGGGTAAATTTATGAACAGCGGCCCCAGATCTTGTACGTCATCTATGTCAATGGTCAGAGTACCGAAAGCTACCAAGCTTGGAGTGCCCAAATCCTACAAAATATGAAGAAAAATGAAATAGTAACATATCATATCTTTAAAAAGATGTTTGAGTTGGGTTACTGCAAATTCAGTCTCTCAGAGAAAGTAAAAGACAACAAGAAATGTTAATGCAATTTTCAGCCTAATATTTCTCTTAAACTGGTAGGTCATAAAAGAACAAAAGCTAAGATGCTGTTCAACCAAACGTTTCGCTTTCCTCTGGTAATAAAATCATGCAAAAAATAAACCAAACTCTCTTGTAAATAGTACTTTGCTAAAATTAATACAAAACTAAAACAAATTGGATTCTTACAGTTACATTACACGACTAAACCAAATTGGATTCTTACCGGAACATAAAAAGACTAAAACAAATCAAATTCTTACCGAGACTCTAATGTTCAGGACATACTGCTGAGTGGTTTCAAAGTCCAAAGTATGAGTCAAAAAGATGCTCCCAGTGGCTCCATTAATAGCAAAGAGATTGCCAGGGTTCTGAAAAGTTTCACAAAACAAAATAATGATATCAATCAAACATATATCTTGCCCAGCTTTTTGAGTTGGGCTACAATTTTCATAAAACCTACACTAAACAGGATAATTGAATGCAAGTGATCATACATAAGACTGTCATCCCAGATTTCATCACTGAACAAAAGTTAATATTAAACGAGTAATATTAATAGGTATAATTCCATGATCATACATTTTGCCGGCCCCACCCATGTCCACTGACCCACCCTTCCCCAGCCCCCAAACCCCCCTCCTCAAACAATACTTTTCTTGTATCAGTGTTAATCATGCACAAAAAGGCAACCTCACAAAAGATGCTAAAAACTAATATATTTTTACTACTGTCTGAACTATGAACAATTCTAAATCTACATCTACATTAATAGTACATGAAAATATGCCTGCTTTCACGAGAAGAAGATACCAACATCCTGCTCCAACTTGAATTCCTTGTCCCCATCTTGTCCCTTGTGCCCCATCTTGTCACCTGTCCCCATCTTGAACCAATTATCCCCCCAGTACCTGATTAAGACAACTCAAAATAAATTTAACGTGAAGGATTGTACTTTACCAGTCCATCTGGTGTAAGGTCTACACTTTCAATGCTGTAACTAAGGACTGACCCAAGACCAAGGTCAAGGTCAGTGGCCGTGACCTGGAATACCTCCTCTCTAGGGTTATCCTCTGGAAGACGGATGCGGGCTGGGAGGTTGGTGATGACGGGGTCGTTATCGTTGACATCGTCCAGGAAGACTGTGATAACTTGCTCCACCTTTACGAACGAAAAAAACAACAATTAAAATATCATATGCAGCAAAATGAATTTGCAGTTGACTGTTCGGTTTTACTGTGTTTCAATATGATGGTATGTTTCAAGGTAATATTCCGTCCTTGAAATATCAAACAATGTTTTCGTTTGATTCAATTCTACTGGTCAGTGGTGTATTGTGGTCAAGACAAATGGATCTGCAATCTAAGAATTGCAGATTTTAGTCCTGGCCATACTTCTATATTGTGAAGTAGGCATTGCAAAGGCTTTTAATCTCAGCTGTTTTCTTAACCCCCATGTATGTATTAAGCGGGGACCTGCGATGTAAGTTCAGTGTGTGCTAAATTGTGACAGCACCCTCGGGGATGTTCCCCT